>NC_091333.1:27635954-27668454 GCF_038502225.1 Cherax quadricarinatus | reverse complement strand
AGAAGCTGGAGCAAATTTGCTAGCTTCACTAGTACTAAACTTGTCAATAACAGGTGTTAGTAGAGGACAGATTGAACTTGCTAGCCTCACTGGTACTGTACATGCAAACAACTGGTGTTAGTAACAATAACTGGGTATACATAACCTCTGCTTCACTCTCTCTCAACCCATGTCATATAGTCAATTAGTTATTTTTATTAGAACGTAATCTTCCCAAACCAGACTGGGAACAAGCACCACCTCTCCTTTCTTCTTCATCATCAGAGGTACAGACAACAGGTGCCACAGCTCCTCGGGTAGAAGTTGCTTGCATCAGTTCAGCATCAGGCCCTGTGCGATTTTCGTACAACAATACATTTAATGTTTCTTCATAGATTCTTGCCTCCGGGAACTCAACCTAAAAAAACCAACGAGTCAGATCATGATACAACTGCAGTTCAAAATAGCAGGCACTACTTGATAAACAAATTCACTTAATGTTAAATTTACAGAAGCAAATACAGGTCTCGTTATTTGTAAAACACCCTTTTAAAAATCTTAACAATGGTTCCAACCTATTTATTACGTCTTAATAACATTGGCATTAATTATTACAATAAACTATAGCTCCAGAACATTAACCAGATACAGGGTAATGAATTAATACAATTTGCTAAATTTCCACAAATTCTTAAGTTATTTCCAGTTAAATCTTACTTAACATGCAGTGTTAAGTCATGGTGCAGTGTATAACCTAGGAAAAAACAGTTTAAAAGAATCTTAAAATTCAGCCCCCCAAAAATATGTTTAAGTACAGTAATATACAACCTGCATACCTTCTGTAAGTCTATACATATGCCTTGGTTACCAATACACAATACTGCACAGGCCATCAATGCATACAAATCTGAGATTATAAAAACCACAAATTCACATGTGAGAGTTTACATTTATGAATATTTTTACATTCCTCAAATATTCTACAATAACAAATGTGAGGATAATAATTTTTTTTTTTATATTCTTCAAGTTTGAAGTAAACATATAAACATCATGTGATATTCTCAAATGCTCAATTATTTCTCACAACATATCTATCTTGAAATACATATACAGTACAATAAGTAATAATCCAATGACAGAGTATTGTTACAGTACTAGCAGTACTCACACACCTCCATATTTGTTGAAAATGTACAAATATTCAAATAATGTACATTTTCTTTTTATTAACAAACCAGCTGCATCCCACCAAGGCAGGGTGGCCCAAAAAGAAAAACGAAAGTCTCTTTTTTTAAATTTAGTAATTTATACAGGAGAAGGGGTTACTAGCCCCTTGCTCCTGGCATTTTAGTCGCCTCTTACAACACGCATGGCTTACGGATGAAGAATTCTGTTCCACTTCCCCATGGAGATAAGAAATAAACAAGAACAAGAACTAGTAAGAAAAAAGAAAACCCAGAGGGGTGTGTATATATATATGCTTGTACATGTATGTGTAGTGTAACCTAAGTGTAAGTAGAAGTAGCAAGACATACCTGAAACTTTTCACGTTTATGAGACAGAAAAAAGATACCAGCAATCTTCTTCTTTCTTTCAACACATCGGCCATATCCCACCGAGGTGGGGTGGCCCAAAAGGAAAAACGAAAGTTTCTCCTTTTACATTTAGTAATATATACAGGAGAAGGGGGTTACTAGCCCCTTGCTCCCGGCATTTTAGTTGCCTCTTACAACACGCATGGCGTACGGAGGAAAAATTCTGTTCCACTTTCCCATGGAGATAAGAGGAAATAAACAAGAACAACAACTAGAAAGAAAATAGAAGAAAACCCAGAGGGGTATTACCTGGGTATGTATATATATATGCTTGTACATGTATGTGTAGTGTGACCTAAGTGTAAGTAGAAGTAGCAAGACGTACCTGAAATCTTGCATGTTCATGAGAAAAAAGGACACCAGCAATCTTACCATCATGTAAAACAATTACAAGCTTCAATTTCACACTCGCATGGCAGGACGGTAGTACCTCCCTGGGCGGCTGCTGTCTACCAACCTAATAGAGGTATCATCCGACTTACAACCGAGTTTGGTTCCGACCAACTGGTCTTAAGTTGAAATGGTCGTAAGTCGAACTTTACTACTGAATATCAACATCACATTTTTGTAATGACTTTATTTTATTGTTTTATTTTGGTAATTCATTTTTTACTTTACTTCTTATGCTGCTAGTATGGTATTTTATACTGTAAGGTTTAGGATAAACACTGTGTACAACACAAACAGTTGTTTATTTCCCAGAAATTTGGCATACAAAACATGGTTGTAAGTCAAATGGTCGTAAGTCGGATGGTAGGTGTACTTAGGATCTTACAGTAGGGCCCCACTTATACGGCAGGTTAGGTTCCAGGCTACCGCCGGAAAGCGGACATCGCCAGAAAGCAGAATGCCATTTTCCCACTTATATATAAATGCCAGATAACAAGTTTACACTAACATATATTAAGTTAGCAATGGAACTAGGCATTAAAAAAACAATAAAAAGTAAAATATACAAAAAGTATACTCATTACTTACCTTAAAATATTTGTCGTCTTAATGTAGGGTGAGAGGTGAGCAGTATTTATTGTAAGAGGTTAGGTGTGGTAGGTATGGCCATCCTACCCACACATAATATACACTGGTACCTTGACTTATGAGTGCCCCAATTTGCGAGTTTTCTGAGTTTCAAGCTGTTGCTCGGTCGAATTTTTGCTTTGAGTTGCAAGCCAAAATCCGAGTTACGAGTAAGCTTCAGATACGCTGCCATTAGTTGGCGTAGTGAACACCACAACATATGCCCAGCATCCCATGTCTCACTCTTCAGTGCACATGGTTACCTCGCCATGGAAGCATCTCTCTTGTGTTGTGCTTGCAGTTTGTGCATTCTGTGCAGTTACTTTGCTAAATTTCTTTTTTTTTCTAACCATGGGTCTAAAGAAAGTAAGTGCAAAGGACAGTGCTGAGAAGAAGAGGATGCTCTCCATTGAATTAAAGCAGGAAATCATAGAAAAACACGAGTGAGGTGTGCACGTAGTACTACTACGATATTTTTTTATTAACACATCGGCCGATTCCCACCAAGGCAGGGTGGCCCGAAAAAGAAAAAACTTTCATCATTCACTCCATCACTGTCTTGCCAGAGGGGTGCTTTACACTAGTTATAAAACTGCAACATTAATACCCCTCCTTCAGAGTGTAGACACTGTACTTCCCATCTCCAGGACTCAAGTCCGGCCTGCCGGTTTCCTTGAATCCCTTCATAAATGTTACTTTGTTCATACTCTAACAGCATGTCAAGTATTAAAAACCATTTGTCTCCATTCACTCCTATCAAATACGCTCATGCACGCTTGCTGGAAGTCCAAGCCCCTCGCACACAAAACCTCCTTTACCCCGTTCCTCCAACCCTTCCTAGGCCGACCCTTACCCCGCCTTCCCTCCATTACAGATTTATACACTCTTGAAGTCATTCTGTTTTGTTCCATTCTCTCTACATGTCTGAACCACCTCAACAACCCCTCCTGAGCCCTCTGGATGATAATTTTGGTAATCCCACACCTTCTCCTAATTTCCGAACTACGAATTCTCTGCATTATATTCATGCCACACATTGCCCTCAGACATGACATCTCCACTGCCTCCAGCGTTCTCCTCGTTGCAACATTCATCACCCATGCTTCACACCCATACAAGAGTGTTGGTATAACTATACTCACATACATTCCCCTTTTTGCTTCCACATACAAAGTTCTTATTCTCCACAGACTCCTAAGTGCACTCACCTCATCCTTCATAGACCCATCTGCTGACACGTCCACTCCTCAATATCTGAATACATTCACCTCCTCCATACTCTCTCCCTCCAATTTGACATCCAGTCTATTGTCACCTAATCTTATTATCCTCATAACCTTACACTTTCCTATATTCATTTTTAATTTTCTTCTTTTACATACCCTACCAAATTCATCCACTAACCTCTGCAACTTCTCTTCAGAATCTCCCAAAAGAACAGTGTCATAAGCAAAGAGCAACTGTGACAACTCTCACTTTGTGTTTGATTCTTTAACTTTTAACTCCACACCTTTTGCCAAGACCCTAGCATTCACTTCTCTTACTACTCCATCTATAAATATATTGAATCATGGTGACAACACACATCCTACATACTCTAACCTGAGCCTCACTATCCTCGTAAAAACTCTTCACTCCTTTCAGTAACCTACCTCCTATACCATACACCTGCAACATCTGCCACATTGCCCCCCTATCCACCCTGTTATATGCCTTTTCCAAATCCATAAATCCCACAAAAACCTTGTTTCCCTTATCTAAATACTGTTCACCTATATGTTTCACTGTAAACACTTGGTCTACACACCCCCTACCTTTCCTAAAGCCTCCTTGTTCATCTGCTATCCTACTTTCTGTCTGACTCTTAATTCTTTCAATAATAAGTCTACCATACACTTTACCAGATATATTCAACAGACTTATTCCCCTATAATTTTTGCACTCTCTTTTATCCCCTTTGCCTTTATACAAAGGAACTATGCATCCTCTCTGCCAATCCCTAGGTACCTTACCCTCTTCCATACATTTATTAAATAATAGCACCAACCACTCCAAAAGTATATCCCCTCCTGCTTTTAACATTTCTATCTTTATACCATCAATCCCAGCTGCCTTACCCCCTCTCATTCTATCCACTGCCTCACAAACTTCCCCCCCACTCACAACTGGCTCTTCCTAACTCCTACAAGATGTTATTCCTCCTTGCCCTTTACATGAAATCACAGCTTCACTATCTTCACCAACATTTAACCCTTTGACTGTCGCGGCCGTATATATACGTCTTACGAGGTACCGTGTTTGACGTATATAAACTCATAAATTCTAGCGGCTTCAAATCAAGCAGGAGAAAGCTGGTAGGCCCACATGTGAGAGAATGGGTCTGTGTGGTCAGTGTGCACCATACAAAAAAAAATCCTGGAGCACGCAGTGCATAATGAGAAAAAAAAAACTCCGACCGTTTTTTTTAATTAAAATGCCGACTTTGTGGTCTATTTTCGTATAGTATTTATGGTTGTATTCCCGTTTTCTTGGTCTCATTTGATAGAATGGAAAACATATTATAGAAATAGAGGTGATTTTGATTGATTTTACCTATTTCAGCTACCCACTAAAGTGATCAGAAATTGGTAATTGGCCATTTCATACAAAATTCAAGGAAGGCCAATTTCAAAATAAGGTCTGGAATTAACAATACAAACATTTCAAGCACTAAAATAACATTTTCTCTGTTCATTAGTCACATCTCCAGGCCCCTCTTATATTATGCTTGCTTTCCATTTTTAATTTTTATTCACACAAAAAAATAGAACATTTACTGTTATGCAGACTAGTGCATTACTGTAAAAATGGTATAAATAATATCAGCACCTGGTTGATCAGGCTCTGATCCACCAGGAGGCCTTGTCACAGACCGGGCCGCGGGGGCGTTGACCCCCGGAACTCTCTCCAGGTAAACATTTGTGAAAGCATATTAGACCCACAAGTTGACATGTATTGGATGCGTGACATGATTAGTTTATTCTTGAACATCGGCAAAACTCAAACATTTCCGCTACTTTGAACTCAATTTCAAGGTATACTTTTATTCTGTAAATCATTCAAAATCACCTGTATTTCTGTAATATAAATTTCATTCTATCAAATGAGATCAAGAAAATGAGAATACAACCATAAATACCATATGAAGATACACCGCAAAGTCACTGTTTTAACCCCTTCAGGGTCCGAGGCCAAAATCTGAAGTGGTGCTCCAGTGTCCAAGAAATTTTGGAAAAAAAAAAAAAAAAAATTATTTTTTCTTACAGAATTAAAGAGCATATTTTTGTGAAGGTAATAAGACAAAAAAAAATTCTGATCAGTACTTAACGAGATACAGTGCCAGGAAGTTTGTGAAAAATGATGTGGTGGCGGCAACATCGACGAATTCCACATACGCGCATTACATTATTTTGCGGTTTTTGTTGTTTTTTTCTTTTCTTTTCCAATTTTTTTCTATTCCTACTAACATTTGGGGCCTGAGAGACCAATACTGTATATAATGTATATATATAAACTCACTGTATTGAACACAATAACCACACTAAAGTTATTATCATATTATTGTTTACCACTGTTGTTTATTACAATAAACATGCACAAATCTTGTATAATACTAATGTTCTATCATATATTTACATATTTACAATCACTGGACATGGTTTTAGAACTGCTGGAGCTTGTGGAACTCCTTGAAACAAGGCACCATGCACAGAGGCACCTTACATTCCTCACACATAAACCGAGTGTCTTTGCGTCTTTGTTGCCGTCGTTTTGTTAGTGCACAGACGATGCATCTCTTCTGAGCAAATTTCTTCTGAGTTGAAGGAAGTTGTATTATGAAATGATCACCTTCCCTCCTCAAACGCTTGGGTATATCCTGAGTAATTCGAGGACCTTGTTGTATAGCAGGTGTTCTTACCTGGTACTTCATTATGAGTTGTCTGACAACAGACAAACAAAATTCACCATACGGTGGTCTGTTGCCAGTCTTTACTTGGTACATATTATATGCATTGAGTACTGAAATGTCCATGAGATGGAAGAAAAGTTTCATGTACCACTTGTAACTCTTACGAACACAGTCAACAAAACCAATCTGCATGTCACATTTGTCAACCAAGTGCATGTTTTGTGTATAATCAATCACTGTCACTGGTTTTCGAATACGTTCATTAGTCATTCGATCAACTTTGCCACTGTCTTGCATTTCATTACGGTGAATGGTTGTCAACAATGTGACATCTCGTTTGTCATGCCACCGTAATGCCATGATGTCATTGGCAGTAAACACCTGCACATCATCACCACGAGCACCTGCGTTGAGCCTGGGCATATGTTTACAATTAGAACGCACTGTGCCACACACATCTGTCTTGTTCACTCGCATGAAATCACTGAGTAATGGGCTTGTGTACCAGTTATCGGTATATAATGTATGCCCCTTACCAAGATAAGGTGCCATCATGTTTCTCACTACGTCACCTGAGATACCCAATAACATCTTGGTATCTTTCAATGTTTTACTTCCCATGTATACAACAATATCCAACACCAGGCCACTGTCACAGTCACAGAGTACAAACAGTTTTATACCAAAGCGTTTCCTCTTGCTTGAATGACAGTCTACCTTTGAACAAAATCAAAGACTCGTCAATTACAAGATTCTTGAATGGATAAAAGTATATGCTGAACTTTTGTTTGAGATACATGAAAACATTTCTAATCTTATATAACCTGTCATTACTCAAGAAATCGTAATGACACGATTGCAAACAACCTGTCATTTCTGTCAGGCCTGGTTTTGTCAGAGAAGTGCAACATACGTAAGAGTAAGATAAACCTGTTCACTGGGATGATTTCACTGAAGACCAGGGTAGAAATTAGCCCATCTGTGGACCAGTATGCTTTTATATTATGCTTATAGACGTGAGGCATAAGCATTATTGTTGCAGAAAGCAAATACATTTCTGCAACAGTCGTCTCTTTCCACCTGTGTAGTCTTGACTGGGGTGATATGATCGTATTTGCCATGGTGTACTCAAAATACTTATTACTTTCCCCGACAATAGTTTCCATCAATGGCTGGTCAAAGAATAATTCAAAGAATTCCAGTTCATTGGCCGTGGTTCCAAGGGGACAAGTAGGTAGAATTCCACTTTGAGAGTCATCAAAGTGGTGAGGCTTGGGAACAAAATTGGGATTTTGCTGCCAATCCCACATACGGTTTGCTGGTGGATACTGGACATCATAGGCTGGTTGTGCGGGTGGATGTGGTTGTGGTGGGCTGGTGGCTGACGCTCCGCTTTGTCCTTGAACTGACGAGTCAGCAGCGTGGGTCCCAGCGTGGGCTGGTGAGTCACACATGGCGGTGCCACTACCATCACCACTACCACCATCCACTGATGCCTGTGGTCTATCCATGCCAAGTGTAGCCACATCATCCTCACTATCACTACCTAAAACTGGTGTAGGGCCACGGGATGTACTCCGGGATGTACTCTGTCCCCTGGGCACAGCATAGGGTACACTACCCGAGCGCATGCGGCGGCGAACATACTGACGCTTCACTGGTGAATATGATTCCTCACTATCACTACTCGAATGATCGTCGAGCGCAATAAAATCACAGTCCACGTCACTATCATCATTACTGAAGTCAGATGCCAGGCCACGCGAAAATATTAGTTTTCTCTTGCGTTGAGGCACAACCGACCGTGAGTCACGAGTGCCCACACCAGAGGTAGAAGGTTGAGGATCGTCAGGGTTTTCTGCACTATTATCGATATCCTGGTCATTCCTTTCGGTCACTAACTGATCAAAGCAGTAGAATTCGTCTTCATTTCCACTTCCATCAGTGTCAGAACTATCAGATAGGAAGAGGAGAGTCCCAATTTTCCAGGGAGTGAGAGCTGACTTGCGACGAGGCATGGTGAACAAGGGTAACTGAGCCGGCGTTCCCACAATGCTATGCGGGCGCCTAGATTTTTTGTTTATCGTACACCCACCACGCAGACCTATTCTCTCACATGTAGGCCTATGAGCGCTTTCGCGCTAAATTTGACGGCGCTAGAATTTTGGCGTAGATCTACGGTTTGGACACTCAACGTGAAGCCGTAGATCTACGGGACGGACCCTGAAAGGGTTAAACAAAAAACACTCGCAGTTTTTTTCTCATTATGCACTGAGTGCTGCAGAATTTCTTTTATACTGCGCACAGTGACCACTCGGACCCATTCTCTCATATGTAGGCCCACCGGCTATCTCCCAGAAGACTGGAAACCGCTAGAATTTTAGCACTGTATTACAGGACCGACAGTGAAAGAGTTAATATGGCATCTTCGAGACTAATAAGACACTCTTAGTGATTTTAATGTGTACTTGCATGCCAGCACAGTAAGTTTACTTAGGTACAAGTACACGTAAGTATAATTCTTTCTCTTTCTTTCAACACACCGGCGGGATCCCACCGAGGCAGGGTGGCCCAAAAGAAAAAACCAAAGTTTCTCCTTTTACATTTAGTAACATATACAGGAGAAGGGGTTACTAGCCCCTTGCTCCCAGCATTTTAGTCACCTCTTACGACACGCATGGCTTATGGAGGAAGAATTCTGTTCCACTGCCCCATGGAGAAGTATAATTATCAAGAGTTCAGGTCTGCCATCACAAATCCGGCAATCAGTTATTCGGTTCCTTCAGTTATTCGGCACTAATTTTGGCTAGCATAATTTCAAATTTCTAGGGTCGCCACACCAACCTGCTGGTACTGTTTGGTGGCACTACTTGCTGCACAAGTCATTCCAATTTCTTTTCTCCATTTATTGTTTTAACCTGCTTACTTTTAGCCCTAGCCATGGTTCCAATGAATAAAAGAAATATTTCTCATTATGTAAAGCACCGACACAGTACATTATCCATTAAAGATAAGGTGGCTTTGAAGCCACTGTCGGTTGTCATGAGCTCAGTCTTATGAAGCAGGAGAATATGCTTTATTATTACGCTAATATCAACACTACAGCTTATTTGCCTATCACAATTGATCTAATATGACATAAGAAACAATATAAATAACATAAAAGATGTTAAATACTCCAGAATAAATAATATTTGGCATAATACCGAGCAGTTCGACGGAGGTATGAAGAGGATATGGTATACAAATACCATTCTTCTATCCCTGTCTTGGGGGCTTATATTAGAGAAAACAAGAGTGTAGCACAGGGGAGTGATATACACTCATACTCCACCATAAACCTGAAACAAAAAAGTTATTTTTCTCTATATAGATTATCACACATAGCAGCATATGTGTAGAGAACCTAAGATAACCCAAAAAAGTCAACGTCGCTTAATTCTAGTACCTGGCTTGGGTTAGCCATATATGATTTTTAGTAAACATTCAATTCCCAGCCAGGGTAGAAACATTAGGCGTGTTTCTTTACACCTGTTGCCTATGTTTACCCATCAGTAAATAGGTACCTGGGTGCTAGTGGACTGGTGTGGGTGTTATCCTGGGACACTGACCTAAATTTCTTGAAATACTCTGCATAACAAGCGGCTTTCTATATAGTAGTATGTCACTGATGTCAGCTAGACCTGTATACCTTGTACATGTACTTGTAGTAAATAAAATTATTATTATTATTATTATTATTATAATAATAATATTATTATTGAGGTGGTTTGGACATGTAGAGAGAATGGAGCGAAACAGAGTGACTTCAAGAGTGTATCAGTCTGTAGTGGAAGGAAGGCGGGGTAGGGGTCGGCCTAGGAAAGGTTGGAGGGAGGGGGTAAAGGAGGTTTTGTGTGCAAGGGGCTTGGACTTCCAGCAGGCATGCGTGAGCGTGTTTGATAGGAGTGAATGGAGACAAATGGTTTTTAATACTTGACATGCTGTTGGAGTGTGAGCAAATTAACATTTATGAAGGGGTTCAGGGAAACTGGCAGGCCGGACTTGAGTCCTGGAGATGGGAAGTACAGTGCCTGCACTCTGAAGGAGGGGTGTTAATGTTGCAGTTTAAAAACTGTAGTGTAAAGCACCCTTCTGGCAAGACAGTGATGGAGCGAATGATGGTGAAAGTTTTTCTTTTTCTGGCCACCCTGCCTTGGTGGGAATCGGCCAGTGTGATAATAAATAATAATAATTATTTTCTCAGTTGTTTGTTGGGTTATCTTATTCAAACTTGGGCAATGTATGATGGAAAGATACTTCTTAATGTACACCAAAAATGAAAGAAATCAGACTATAAATAGCGGAGTTCACTTCTCAGCCATTAGCGGCCGCTAATGTATGGTTTTTATGGTTATATTCTCATTTTTTCAGTCTCTTTTGATAGAATGAAAGATATATTACAGAAATAGATATGATTTTGATTGCTTTCATGACAAAAAGTACCTTGAAATTACGCTCACAGTAGTGAAAATGTTCTATTCTTTAGCGAAGCTCTAAACAAATGACGTCACCATCTAATACCTGTCCGCCTGCCAGTCTAAATTCCAATACGGAGTCAAGAATGGGTTGACATTATTTATACAATTATTACAATAATGCAGCAATCTGCATAACAGTAAATCTTCTAGTTTTTTTGTGAATAAAAATTCCAAATGGTAAGCAAGAGTAATATAAGAGGGGCCTGTAGCCATGACTAATGAAGAGAGAAAATGTTATTTTAGTGCCAGGAATGTCTGCATTGTTTATTCTGGACCCTATTTTGAAATTGGCATCTGTTGAAATTTGTGTGAAATCAGCCAAATTGCCAATTTCTGACCACTTTATTGGGTAGTTGAAGTAAGTGAATGGGAGGTTTCTTGTACTCAGCTGACAGACTAGAAGTAAATAAGTTTATTCAGGTATACACAAATACATACAGTTACATAGATTATCATACATAGCAGTGTATGTATAGAGAACCTAGGATAACCCAGAAAAGTCAGACAAAGTGACTTATTTCCAGTACCTGGCTTGGGCTTCCCATATATGATTTTTGGTAAATATTTTTCTTTTCTCGGTTGTTTGTTGGGCTATCTCATTGAAACTTAGGCAATGTATGGTGGAAAGATGCTTCTTAACGTACAACAAAAATAAAAAAGATGGATGATAAATAAGGGAGTTCACTTCTCACCCATTAGCCACCTCTTTGCAGTATATTTTCGTATGGTTTTTATGGTTGTATTCTCTCTTTTTTTTTGGACTCATTTGATAGAATGGAAGATATATTACAGAAATAGACAGGATTTTGATTGCTTTCATGACGAAAAGTACTTTGAAATTGAGCTCAAAGTAGCGATTTTTGCAGATGTTCAACGAACTTTGTGTAAGTCAAGTTGGTTAATTTTATTAAATGTATTCTAACCTAACCACTCTGTAATCCGGCAAACTCAGTAATCCGGCACACTACAGGTCCCAATGATGCCGGATTTGTGATGGAGGACCTGTATATATAAAAACATAGGTAGTAGGTTGGTAGACAGCAACTGCCCAGGGAGGTACTACCGTCCTGCCAAGTGAGTGTACAACAAAAGCCTGTTATTGTTTTACATGATGGTAGGATTGTTGGTGTCTTTTTTCTGTCTCATAAACATGCAAGATTACAGGTACATCTTGCTGCTTCTACTTACACTTGGGTCACACTACACATTCATGTACAAGCATATACATACACACCCCTCTGAGTTTTCTTCTATTTTCTTACTAGTTCTTGTTTATTTCCTAGTCTCTACAGGGAAGAGGAACAGAACTTTTCTCCGTAAGCCATGCGTGTCGTAAGGGGTGACTAAAATGCAGGGAGTAAGGGGCTGGTAACCCCTTCTCCTGTATACATGACTAAAGTTAAAAAGAGAAGCTTTTGTTTTTCTTTTTGGGCCACCCTACTTCGGTGGGATATGACCAGTTTGTTGAATGAAGAATATATAAAATATGAAATACAGTAACTTTAAAACACTTTAAAATTTGTTAAATCTCCAAACATAGTGAAGAAATGTGCTCACAGAGAATGTAAACAAACCGGGTGGTGCGCGGTGACCGTATTAGAAAATCAGGTGGGGAGAACCGTATAGTGTTTTGGTTATAATTTGAAATGTCCGTATTAGTGGAACACCGTAAAGTGGGGTCCCTGCTGTATTATTATAAACAAGTGAAGTGTTAACCCGATAGTACTGTACAGCACTGCAAGCAAGGATGTGTAAAAGGACTGTTTAATGGGCAGGAGTGAGTGTGTGTGGCAGAGGTGTGCAAGGATGGGGGTTGATGGAGGTAGAGGAGAGTATAAGAACAAAATTTAAATTTAAGTTGGTGCAAGAGGCTAATTTCCGTAAAACAGTCAGAGTGAGTTTGCATCAAAGGCAAAACTTTCAGTGAGGAGGTCAAGCAGTGTGAATTAGAGCAGTGAAGTTAGAAGTGTACCCTGTGAGCCTGCTGATAATTTTTTTTTTTTTTTTTCAACAAGTTGGTCGTCTCCCACCGAGGCAGGGTGACCCAAAAAAGAAAGAAAATCCCCAAAAAGAAAATACTTTCATAATCATTCAACACTTTCACCACACTCGCACATTATCACTGCTTTTGCAGAGGTGCTCAGAATACAACAGTTTAGAAGCATATACGTATAAAGATACACAACATATCCCTCCAAACTGCCAATATCCCAAACCCCTCCTTTAAAGTGCAGGCATTGTACTTCCCATTTCCAGGACTCAAGTCTGACTATATGAAAATAACCGGTTTCCCTGAATCCCTTCACTAAATATTACCCTGCTCACACTCCAACAGATCGTCAGGTCCCAAGTATCATTCGTCTCCATTCACTCCTATCTAACACGCTCATGCACGCTTGCTGGAAGTCCAAGCCCCTGGCCCACAAAACCTCCTTTACCCCCTCTTTCCAACCCTTTCGAGGATGACCCCTACCCCTCTTTCCTTCCCCTATAGATTTATATGCTTTCCATGTCATTCTACTTTGATCCATTCTCTCTAAATGACCAAACCACCTCAACAACCCCTCTTCTGCCTTCTGACTAATGCTTTTATTAACTCCACACCTTCTCCTAATTTCCACACTCCGAATTTTCTGCATAATATTTACACCACACATTGCCCTTAGACAGGACATCTCCACTGCCTCCAACCGTCTCCTCGCTGCTGCATTTACCACCCAAGCTTCACATCCATATACGAGTGTTGGTACTACTATACTTTCATACATTCCCTTCTTTGCCTCCATAGATAACGTTTTTTGACTCCACATATACCTCAACGCACCACTCACCTTTTTTTCCCTCGTCAATTCTATGATTAACCTCATCCTTCATAAATCCATCCGCCGACACGTCAACTCCCAAGTATCTGAAAACATTCACTTCTTCCATACTCCTCCTCCCCAATTTGATATCCAATTTAAAATAGGGCAATTTAATAATGTATGGTGGACTGACAGTGTGACCTAACAAATTACACAGAACGGTGCCAGGTGTTTCTGCACGTGGTATCCGTGAGTGAGTCACGTATGTCTGATATGTAAGCAGCGAAGCATAGTCTTCCAAACCTAACAGCAGTGGGAAGATGGCCAGAAACTAAACATGGTGTCATAGAAAACTATTTGTTGTTGACTAACTCAGACTAATATTGTTGCCAATAGCTGCAGAGTTGTTAGGAAGGCACTGAGAAATATTCCAAGAAAGGAATACCCTTGAGGGAAAGTAGCATGCCATGAATAGGTGATCGAGCAGCTGAGTGTTTGTTCATTGCTCTGAACATCGACATATCCAGGGACCAAATACAAAAGTGACATCTCTCTCTACTAAAAATGCAACATAACTAAAGGGGGCAGTCAGGCAATGATTTTTTTTTTTCTTGTTTACTGTCCTATTTCCTCCAGTTTTGGTGCACAAGACAAAGTGTTTTCACTCTTTCTTGAAAATATTTATCAAAAATATACCTCAAACAACAACTGAGAAAAGACTGAAAAAGGACTGATTTACTGAAAATGCCCTTGGGGGCAATTTATTCCTATATGGGACAACATAAGGTTGTTTGGACACTTGGTGCCGAGAGAAAAATTCTAATACGAATTTTCTTCAGGACCTTTCCTCTAAATAACTTATCTTTATCTCACAAAAAAATAAAGTTTGTTAGTTCTTGGAATGTTGCAAAATATCTGCCCTATTATATCATATTAGATCAATTCTGATAGATAAATAAGCCGTAGAGTTGATATAAAAGTTGATATAAGAGTAATAATGAAGTGATTTCTCCTGGCTCTCTCTAGAGCGGGAATATGGCCGAGTGTTCCCAGATGCTTCCTGATTGGCTGGCACTCTACGGATAAGCTCCGCTTACTCTTATATGATGCCAAATAGTCAGTTATTATATTAGAAAGAATAATGCAAAAAAAAAGCTCTAAAAAACAACGAAAAAATTCCAAAAAATATATGGGCTGTGAGCAGACGCGCTACCCATATCGCTGTCACCATACCTGATATATTACTATTATTATAATCAAAACGAAGCGCTAAGCCACAAGGCCTATACAGCGCTGCAGGGTAGGGAAGGAAGCGAGGGTATTGGATGGCAGAAGGGAGGAGGGATGATCAGTAGGTTACAGAAAACAGCGGGGCAGGGGATAGTACGGGGGTAGAGGGTAGCAAGAGATTGAAGTAGAAAGGGCTGAAGGTATCAGAATTTGTGAAGTAAGTCAGTTGTTGTCAAAAAGTCAATGAGAGAGTCCGGATGAAAGGTGGGTCCATCAGCGAGAAGGGAAGGTAAAGAGAGAGCAGCAGAGCGAAGACGACGACGGAGGTAAATTCTGCGTGCTCGTTGATAAAGTGGGCAGTCCAACAGAATGTGGCTGACTGATAATGGAGCTTGGCAATTCTCACAGAGCGGAGCAGGGCGCCTCTCCATGAGATATCCATAAGTAAGACGAGTATGGCCAATACGAAGACGGGAGAGAGTAGTCTCCCAACCTCGACACTGGTGATAAGAAGACGGCCAGTAACCTATACTTGGTTTAATAGATTGAAGTTTGTTGCCGAACATAGTAGACCAACGGTGTTGCCAAAGAGTGTGAAGGTGGGAAGATATTGTAGCAAAATAGTCCATAAATGAAATACCTCTATATGAAACTGGTAGGTCATGTACTGCTGACCGCGCAGCAGTATCTGCCTGTTCATTGCCCTGTACGTCAACATGACCAGGGACCCAACAAAAAACAATATCTTTATGCTTGGTAAAAATGCGGCGTAGCCAAAGATGGATACGGAGGACTAAGGGGTGAGGTGTATCAAATTTCTGTATAGCCTGTAAAGCACTAAGGGAGTCTGAGACAACCACAAATGATGACACAGGCATAGATGCAATACGGATAAGTGCTGCAAGGATGGCATACAATTCAGCAGTAAAAATACTAGCCGAAGATAGTAAATGCCCTCGTACGACGCTGTCCGGAAACACTGCTGCGAATCCTACGCCGTCAGAAGACTTAGAGCCATCTGTGTACACAGCAATGGCATGAGAATGAGAGTGAAAGTGGTCAAGAAAAAGAGAGCGGGAAGCGACCGTAGACAGCTGGGCTTTCGAGCAAGGGAGAGAGAAAGAACAGACTCGAACAGCTGGAACTTCCCAGGGGGGTACGGAAAAGTGAGATGCTACATGAACATAGAAAGGTGGTAATTGAAGAGAAGACAAGAGCGAATGAAGGCGAAGAGAGAAGGGACGGAGTAAACAGGGGCAGCGAACAAATAAAGAATGCCTACTAATATCAGTGACCATTCTATAAATGGAAGGATTGCGGAGATCATGAGAGCGTACATAGTAGCGAAGGCAATGGGCATTACGGCGATCGGATAAGGATGGAACGTTCGCTTCTGCATAGAGGCTCTCGACAGGGGAAGAGCGAAAAGCACCAAGGCACAGACGTAATCCTTGGTGATGAATGGGGTTAAGTCTAGAGAGAGTAGCAGGAGATGCCGCTGAATAGATCTGGTCACCATAATCAAGTTTCGATAAAATAAGGGTGGAATGTAGGCGAAGGAGGGTTCGACGATCAGCTCCCCATGAAAGATGAGCAAGGGTTTTAAGAAGGTTCAGCCGGCTGTGACAAGTTGCCTTCAGAGAGGTAATGTGAGGTTTCCAGGATAACCTACGATCAAAGAGGAGGCCCAGAAACTTGACTGTATCACGTTCAAGGATACGGGAGCCATAGAGGTACAAAGGATGATCTGAGATGACAGAGCGTCTAGTGAAAGTAATTTGGTGGGTTTTAGAGCTGGAAAATTTAAACCCACGTGTGGTGGCCCAATTGGAAACACGGTCGACTGCATGCTGGAGAGAAACTGTAATGAGGTGACAGTCAGCGCCTGCACAGGCAATAGCGAAGTCATCAACATAGAGTGATGACCAAATATTTGATGGAAGACTAGAGGCCAAATCATTAATAGCAAGGAGAAAAAGTGTTGTGCTCAGAACACATCCCTGGGGGACACCTTCAGCTTGGATAAAGTCCGGGGAGAGCACATTATTAACCCGAACACGGAAATGCCTGTCAGTTAAAAAGTTCTTAAGGAAGGATGGTAGATTGCCTCGAAGGCCTAAGGAGTGGGCTTGGGCTAAAATATTATACCTCCAAGTTGTGTCATATGCCTTCTCAAGGTCAAAAAATATGGCAATAACTGAGTGGTTATTCGCAAAGGCATTACGAACATACGTATCCAAGCGTAGTAAGGGGTCTATGGTAGAACGTCCCTTACGAAAGCCATATTGATGAGTGGAGAGACTGTTGTGTGTCTCTAAATACCACACTAAACGTCTATTTACTAGGCGTTCCATCACTTTGCAAACTGCACTGGTAAGAGCAATGGGACGATAGTGGGAGGTTTCATGTCCCGTAGTGCCTGGTTTGCGGAAAGGGAGAACAATGGCGGATTTCCACAGCTGTGGAAGAACTCCTTGTGACCAAATAAGATTGTAAAGGCGTAATAGGACTGCAAGGACTGACTGATGTTAATGTTGTAGCATACGAATATGAATGTCGTCGGGCCCAGCTGCCGATGATCGGCAAGCTGAGAGTGTTGCCTCCAATTCTTGAAGTGTAAAAGGCACATTATACTGTTCTTCTCTGAGAGAAGAAAAGTCCAAGGGTGCTAACTCTCTGGCAGACTTTGAGGAAAGAAATGAGGGGCATAGATGGAGTCCCTGAGAAATACGGACCAGATGATTGCCAATTTCATTGCCAACATCTAGTGGGTTTGCTATATCAACACCGGCAACCCGCAGAACAGGAGCCGGGTCAGGAGAATATTTACCACTCAGTTTTCGTACTTTTTTCCAGACTGCACTCATAGAGGAAGCAGAGATGATGGTGGAGACATAATCTCGCCTGCAAGTGCGTTTAGCGTCACGGATGACATGGCGAGTGATCGCACGCTTCTGTTTAAAATCAAGGAGTCTCTCTGTGGTTCTGTTGTACCGGTACCTGCCCCATGCAGCGCGTTTCAAACGTACTGCACGAGCACAAGCAGGAGACCACCAAGGCACGCATTTCTGAAAATGCCTGCCCGAAGTTTGAGGTATAGAATGAGAAGCTGCAGTTAAAACGGAGGACGAGAAGAGGTGTAAAAGCTCATCGATGGAGGACGAAGAAGGAACCTCTCTAAAAACAGTTAGATGTGAGTAAAGGTTCCAATTTGCCCGATCAAATTGCCAGCGTGGGATGCGAAGAGGTGGTGAATATGAAGGGGAAGTAAGAATGATTGGGAAATGATCGCTGTCATGTAAGTCCGGGAGAACAGACCAAGTGAAGTCTAATGCGGTGGAGGAAGAGCAGACTGAGAGATCGATGCAAGAGAGAGTATGAGTCCGAGGATCAAAATGAGTGTGCGTACCTGTATTTAACCCTTTGAGGGTTTTGGTCGTACTAGTACGTTTTACGCGTAGGGGTTTTTGACGTACTAGTACTCATAAATTCTAGCGGCCTCAAATCTAGTGGGAGAAAGCTGGTAGGCCTTCATATGAAAGAATGGGTCTATGTGGTCAGTGTGCACAGTCTAAAAAAAATCCTGCAGCACACAGTGCATAATGAGAAAAAAAAAACTTTGACCATTTTTTTTTAATAAATCAGCGACTTTGCAGTGTATTTTCGTATGGTATTTATTGTTGTATTCTAGTTTTCTTGGTCTCATTTTATAGAATGGAAGACATATTACAGAAATTGAGATGATTTTGACTGGTTTTACAATGAAAGGTGCCTTGAAATTGAGCTCAAAGTAGCAGAAATGTTCGATTTTTACCAAACTTCAAAAGTAAACAAATCGTGCCAAGCGTGCAATACACGTCAACTGGTGAGTCTAATATTCTTTTACAAGTGCACCAATAATATTTATACCATTTTTTACACTAATGCAGTAGTCTGCATAACAGTAAATCTTATATTTTTTGTGAGAATAAAAATTCAAAGTGGAAAGCAAAAGAATATAAGAGGGGCCTTGAGACGTGACTAATGACTAGAGGAAATGTCATTTTAGTGCCAGGAATGTCTTACTTGTTTATTCTGGACCCTATTCGAAAATTGGCATCTTTTGAAATTTGTGTGAAATTGGCAAAATTGCTAAATTCTGACCACTGTACTGGATAGTTGAATTTATAAATGGGTGGTTTCTTGCACCCATTCGATAGAAAAAATGGAGTTCTAGCGAAATATTCATGTGTTTTGTCGACTAGTACAGTGAAATTGGCCGAAAATGGGGCTCAAAGTGGGCAAACTCGCCGATGCGTAAACATCGCCGAGACCGCTAACTTTGCGAGAGCATAATTCCGTAAGTTTTCTATCAAATTTCAAACTTTTGGTGTCTTTATGATCGGGAAAAGATTCTCTATCTTTTCATAAGAGAAAATAATTTTTTTTTTTTTTAAATTTGGCCGACCCTGAGAATGAGTTTCGGAGAGGGCCTGTCGACCCTCAAAGGGTTAAAACATGGAGGGGGTGGGTGGCAAGAAAAGCCTCTAACTGAATGCCACGGGAATCACAGTGAGACCCCACCCCCCCAGAGGAAATGGTGGGCATTAAAATCACCAAGTAACAGAATCGGTGGCGGTAATGACGAAACAAGAAAGGCAATATCCGGAATAGATAATGCCCAAGAAGGAGAGAGATATAAAGAACAGAGCGTATACCACCTATGCAAGTGGATACGGGCTGCTGTGTAATGCAGCGAAGTACGAACAAATAGCTGATGGAACGGAATATCAGTGCGTAGAAGAAGGGCACTTTCATTAAAGATCCCATCAGGAAAAGGATCTGAAGAATACAATAAATTATAGCCTGAGATGTGAGAGATAACAGCAGAGTGTAATTTTGGTTCCTGTAAGCAAACACCAACAGGGGAAAACTGGGAGAGTAACATCTGAAGCTCACCCCGATTACCCCTGAGGCTGCGTATATTCCACTGTAAATAGGCCATGATTGGCAATGATAAAGATACCTGAAATCTGCAGGTAAGGGTTCCTACGGACTAGAGGGGTTAGAAAAGTCCACATGCGGAGGCAGTGGAAAACGTTCAAGCAGTGAAGGAACGGTGCGCTGTGAAGAAAGGAGTTGCGCAGATGGAGCAGAGGAGAGAGGAGTGGAGGGTGGATCGGTGTCCATTGATGGTTCGGTCTCTGCAATATATTCAGAGATTGCTTCAAGTGTTTCGGAATTCAGAGACGTCGTATGGGAGACAATATTGGAAATGGTAGGGGGAGGATGAGTAAAGATTGGAACTGTATTGGACTCTACCAAGGTAGGGGGGGCGAAAGGGTGGAGGGAACTGGAGAAACGTGGAAGGGGACAGAAGAGGCAGAAACCTGGGAGGTGGCAGAAGAGGAAGAAACTTGGGAGGGAACAGGGGAGGAAGGTATAGTACGAGGAGGAGGGTGAACCTCTACACTTGTAACAGAGCCAGTGAGAGGGGGAGAACCAGGTACAGAGACAGGGAAGGTAAAATGAGGAGATGGAAGATGGGTAGGAGGTGTTAACGGACCTTTTTTTGACTTTTGAGAAGTAGAGGGACGATTGGGAGGAGGTGTCATACGAGATCTCGTCGCTACTGAGGCTTGTGAGAGAGAACACGAAGAAGCGAGATCAGACTGAGGCGTTGAAGTAGGGACGTCTGAGCTGAGGACAGCAAAAGAATTAGATACAGGAGTGACTATGGGAGAGGTAACCACAGAGGTGGGTGCAGAAGATGGTATACCAGAAGTGGGGGGACCTTTTGAAACACGGGAATAAGAAACACGAGGTAGTCTCCCTTGGAGGCGGAGATGAGAAACTGCCATGGCATAAGGGAGACCTTCTGCCTCTTTGAGGTAACGGATTTCCCGCTCGTTTAAGTAGACTTGACAACGGCGAGAGTACGAAGGGTGAGTCTCATGACAATTAAGGCAAGAGGGAGGTCGATTGCAAGACGTATTAGAATGGTCATCGGCACCACAGACTGGGCATTCGGCGATAGATCTGCAATATTTCACTGGATGGCCAAATCGCCAGCAATTTCTACACTGTTGCGGTGTAGGGATCACCTTTCGAACTTGTAACCGATGTCCTGCTACATAAATTGAGGATGGGAGTTCACGGCTGTCAATAGTTAAACGAGCCACATTGCTAGGGTATCGTCTCCGCCCACGGGCAGGAAGAACATAAGTGTCTACCTTGAGGATTGGGAGATCTTGGAGTTCCAGCTGTTCAAGAATGTCAGTGCCACATGTCTGGAAATTTTGTTGAACTATGGTATGGGGCAGAATGACGGTACCACTACAAGAATTGAGGGAATGATGTTTTTCAACAGTGACAGGAACAGTATCGATATGGGAAAGACGAGAAAGCTCATGAGCCTGGGTAGCATTCTGTATGGTAATGATGCGCGTACCGCTCTGAAGAGCATGAAAAGAAATATCTTTACCAACATGGCGTAGGAGTGCCTTGCCAATACTGTGGTCAGAAAGATAGGCAGTAGAAGAAGTCGGTCGTAAAGTGAAGAATTTAGTCCATTGTGCAGTCTGAAACTGAGCGTGGAAAGGTAGTGAAGGACGTGTCAATCTTTTCTGAGAAGAACGAGAAGGTGGAGAAGTATCATCAGCAGGTAATTGTCGTTGGCGTTTAGGCGTGGGACCAGAGTTGGTCCGACGTGGAACGGGTCGGCGATTCGAAAATTGCCGCACCGTAGAGGGAGAGGCCGGAAGCATAGTCAGAGAAGAGCGAAGGTCAGATAAATCAAAGGAGTCAGTCGAGGCCTCAGTACCTGAAGCGGGTGAGGAAACAGAACCGGCAAGAGGTACAGAGGCATGAGGAGTGTCCGAAGAGTGGTCCAAAGACGAGGCGGGGTCAGAACGGGGTGTGGTATCAAGAAGGGGCCCAGGGGTAGCAGGTTCATGGACTAGGGCTGCCATGGTTAGGTTACTTCTTTCTTTTTGTTTTTAAGAAAAAAAAGAAGAAAATAAAAATAAAAAAAAAGAATAAAAAGAAGGGGGAACCGGGGAGGGATAGCTCCTAGGAGGAATGAGAGGGCCAGAAATCTCCCTCCGCGCCCAAGAGGACCTCAGCACCACAAGTAGCGCAGATGCAGCATGGAACCCGTGCCATACCCTACCCATCATGCCAGTAAACCGGCTGTGGAGAAATTTTCTCCAGGAGGGGGGTATCAGCCCCCTTCAGCCCTTTCAGCCCCTTTCAGCCCTGGGGGGGCCAAGCCTTCTCAGAAGGGGCGAGCGTCTTGTTTACTGCTACAGTGAGTAATTGATCACAGATGCTATGCGACGTAGTCAAGTGACCTCTGCTCCTTGCAGCGGTGTTGCAAAGTGTATTTTTATAAGAGACAGTACATCTCTTACTTAGCAGGACAATTAAGGAAAATCCTGCTCCCACTTTATTACCATGGTAAAAATAGTGGACATTGTTGTCTATGCTTAAGACAGCAAGAATCAAACATTCTGCTTTGCTTCATCGAGGAAGTGGCAAGGAAGCAAGGAGTACTAGGTCAGCTTTTTTTTGTGATAGGGCAGTGACGGCTTGGGGCGGTGTGGCATCGCCAGATTACTTTTGACTCTACTGAGAGTGACACTGACGCCAGGATAACCAACAAAGAACGATCTGTGCGTTAGTGTGAACAAAGTGTCTCATAAAACACAATAAACACTTAAGAGAAGTGTGATCAGCTTCTTCAGTGATAACATTGTGAACAATAAAGACAAATCTTGTGGAACATAGTGTACCAGTGTGCGTTTCCTAGACAATGGAAGACATGGACATCCAAGGACACTTCAGCTTCTATCAAGTCACCGATACCTGTCGAAGGTGTGAAGAACACCAAAGCTCACGCTACAAGAGCAAGGTATGTTACGAATTTCTTGTAGAACGGGGGACTGCGCAGTTCTTGAGTCACAAGGAGTTTGTAATCAACCTATAGTCAGTAGTAAGGTGTGGACTTTTGAGTCCAAACAAGTAAGTTGTCAGCCATCAGTGAATGAAATGCTGACATAACACCCCTTAGGGGTAATTTATAATCTTACAAATTATATTTCTTGACAGCCCGTTGTGAGATGGTTTCGACAGCTTCTAGACCTCGTCTGCAGGGGCGGCTGTGCAGGCGATGAGTTGTCTTTAAGTTAAGTGTTCACTGTTTAAACTTAGCTGGTAATGCCATTTCTCAACACCGGCAATCCGGGATAGCAACCTCACATTTGCCGAGCTACCTCGGTGGACAAAAGAGAGGGCGGCCGGAAATCCGCCACAAAGCATACCTCCTTCGGCCACCACCCCCGGAATCCGAAAGGTGGCTTCCAGAGATACACCCGTCACCCGAGAGACACCCAAAGCCACCCTCCGGGATACCGGAGAGGGATCGGGACATCCCCAGGCAATCCAGATTCCACGGCAAACTACGCCACCGCCAAGAACCTCAATGGAATGGGATGGACCCCGGTACCCTTTCCCCTACCTAGGAACTAGCGTGCCTGTGGGTAAAAAAAAAAAAAAACCCCAAAGGCCAAAAAGGAAGGGCAAAAGGGAGGGGTGGGGAGGAGGAGGAGGAAAGGAAAAAGGGGAGGATGGGGAGGATGGGATAGGGAATGGGGGATTGGGGGGTAATTAGGTTCGGTCTGAGGAAGGAGACCGACAGGTCTAATTCCTCAGACCAAGAGCCTCTTCACCACGCCAAGGAGCCCCCCTTGAAGAGGCATACCTGATATAAATGACTATAATTTCTTGTAGAAATGTCGTAGAACATTGATTCTTGTTCCATTGTGTTGTCAAAGAGTTAAGCTATTTTTCTGTATAAATAACTCAATTTCCATAATTTTTCCATTTTTTTTAAGAGCGCACGGAGAATTGCCTGACTGCCCCCTAAAGTTGTACATTAAGGATAAAGGGATACGGGAATTGAATTTCTGGACAGCCTGAAATGTACTATAGGAGTCAAAAACAACTAAGGGTGAGGATGCGGACATCGATGGGATGATGTGTATGACAGAAGTGGGAACTGAATATAAATGCTGTGAAATATTGGCCAATTCTAGAAAATGACCTTTGATTATTCTTTCAGGAAAAACTGCTGCTTATCCAACACCTCTGGAGGATTTAGAACCATCACTGTACACTGCAATAGCATGAGAATGAGAATGGAAATGGTCAGTCAATAGCGAGCGTGAAGTTGGAGGAGGCAGGAGATTATGAGAGGCTTCCAGGGCATTCAGAAGATTGAGAAATTTGACAATATCTTATTTAGATATACCATACAGGTAAAGAATGACATGAGGAATAATATGGCCTCTTGTGAGTGTGATCTGATGTGTTTTAACAACATAAAATTTAAACCCATTGAGAGGTGGCCCCAGCTGGAAGCACAATGAACAATATACTTGGAGAGGTCGCTACAAGAAGACAGTCAATTTCTGCACATGCTGTAACGTGAAGATCATTAATGGCAAGAAGGGAGAGGGTACTGCTAAGAGAGCAACCTTGAGGGATGCTTTCAGCCTGGACAAGATCAGGGGTAAAGTTACTATTTACCCAGACACATAAGTGTGCCACTCTCACAAGATATCTCTAAGGAACAAAGGGAAATTACCTCAAAGGCCTAAGGAATGGGCTTAGATTAATAAAAAAATAAAAAAAAAAAGACTTCAGTAAGACACAGATTATTAGTGAAGATATTGTGAATGAAAGCATACAACTGGATTAAATGTGTGATGATAGGATGGCCAATATGAAAACTAAACTGATGAAGGGAAAGAGATTTTGGGTTTTCAAGCACCAAACTAAATATTTGCTAACAAATCACTCCAAGAACTTGCAAACTGCAGCAGTATTGACTGTCTGTCGTCTAAATTATAAAATTTATTTTTCATGATGGTTGGTTCTAGAGACAGTACTGAACACAAAGAACACTAAGAGTACAGGCTGTGAGAAAGGAATAAGAGTGAGAGGGTAGGTGAGGCTGAGTACGTGTGTGCAAAGGTGAGTACATGTGTGCAAGGGTGAGTACATGTGTGCAAGGGTGAGTATGTACAAGGGTATGTGCAAGGGTGAGTACGTGTATGCAAGGATGAGTACGTGTGCAAGGGTGAGTATGTGCCTGCAAGGGTGAGTACATTTGTGCAGGGTATGTGTGCAAGGGTGAGTAAATGTGTGCAAGGATAAGTACGTGTGTGCACGGGTGAGTACATGTGTGCAAGGGTGAGTACGTGTGTGCGAGGGTGAGTACACATGCAAGGGTGAGTATGTGTGTGCAAGGGTGAGTATGTGTGTGCACGGGTGAGTACGTGTGTATGGGTGAGTACGTGTGTGAAAGTTGAGTACATGTGTGCAAGGGCGAATACATGTGAAAAAGTGTGAGGGAGGGTTGGTAGGGGTAGTGTGAGGGAGAGAGGGTGGATGGGTGGGTGAATGAGAGGGTGGGAGGGTGGGTAGGTGGGTGAATGAGAGGATGGGAGGGAGGGTAGTTGGGTGAATGAGAGGGTGGGGTAGGTGGGTGAATGAGAAGGTGGGGTAGGTGGGTGAATGAGAGGGTGGGGTAGGTGGGTGAATGAGAAGGTGGGGTAGGGGGTGAATGAGAAGGTGGGGTAGGTGGGTGAATGAGAGGGTGGGGTAGGTGGGTGAATGAGAGGGTGGGGTAGGTGGGTGAGAGGGTGGGTAGGTGGGTGAATGAGAGGGTGGGTAGGTGGGTGAATGAGAGGGTGGGAGGGTGGGTGAATGAGAGGGTGGGTAGGTGGGTGAATGAGAGGGTGGGTAGGTGCATGAATGAGGGTAGGAGGGTGGGTGGGTAAATGAGAGGGAGGGTAGATAGGTGGGTGAACATGTGAGGATGGGTAGGTGGGTGACTGATAGGGTGGGTGGATAGGTGGGTGAATGTGAGGGTGGGTGGATGAGGGTGGGTGGGTGTGTGAGGGTGGGTAGATGGGTGAATGTGAGGGTGAGTAGGTAGGTAGATGAGTGTGAGGGTAGGTAGATGAGTGTGAGCGTAGGTGGATGAGTGTGAGGGTAGGTGGGTGAGTGTGAGGGTAGGTGGGTGAGTGTGAGGGTAGGTGGATGAGTGTGAGGGTATGTAGATGAGTGTGAGGGTAAGTGGGTGAGTGTGAGGGTAGGTGGGTGAGTGTGAGGGTAGGTGGATGAGTGTGAGGGTAGGTGGGTGAATGTAAGGGTGGGTGGGTGGGGATGAAAGTGGCACTGACCCTGTACATTAATACTGTATGTAATAATAATATTTCTGAGACATCCCTAAATAAGAACTAACAGTACTGTATCAGCAACCCTTCAGAATGTAAACACTGACTAAATATTGAACACAATATAAGTGATAATAGAAAACTTAATATAACTGATACAGTGGTATAAACTGAAAATATTTGCTGCTTCTCTTGAATACATTAGTATAACTAAGTCTTGGATCACATTAACATTATATGTAGGTTGTACATTACAATGAAGTCTTGGATCACATTAACATTATATGTAGGTTGTACATTACAATGAAGTCTTGGATCACATTAACATTATATGTAGGTTGTACATTACAATGAAGTCTTGGATCACATTAACATTATATGTAGGTTGTACATTACAATGAAGTCTTGGATCACATTAACATTATATGTAGGTTGTACATTACAATGAAGTCTTGGATCACATTAACATTATATGTAGGTTGTACATTACAATGAAGTCTTGGATCACATTAACACACTGTGTAGGTTATTTAAATAATGTCTACAGATAAAGGAACATGTTAATACTATTTGTGAAGCTTTCAAATTATACTTTTCCTACCACCTCAAGTCCTCTGATGAAACCCAGGCAAAACAAAGATAGTTATGCCAATTTTTAAAGGCAATTTTCATAACCAGGCCATGCTAAAATTTACATAGTCCTTAAATTTACTAAACTTCACTAACAATTTGCATATTCATAGTTAACCATTTCTTTTTGGAAGGAATGTAGAGAAACGTTCATTTGAACCCATTTTCTACTATCTAATTTATCTTCTTGTTTATAATAAGCTATATTTAGGTGTATCATTCAATAAATAAATAAATGATTTACCAATAAAGGCAGAGGTGATGAACTAAGCAGTACTGTTCAGTGAAGGGCATTTGACCTGGCCTCCACCACGGGTCAGCAGGTAGGTTGACTATTAAACAACCCAACTGAAGACTCGTCGGAGAAGCCAAGCCTCATCTATCTGTGAGCATTTTATACTGAATCATTGTTAATGGTGGTCAGTCAGTCTCTAACTAGGTGCTTCCTCCTGAAATAAACCATGTGCATTGTTTGTGAAGATCTAGTCCAGTGTATTTCCATTTCCAGTAGGTTGTTACCTGTTGATTCAAAGAAAACTTTTCACATAACCCCAATACCGTAATTCCTTAATACACTGTATGTCTGTTGTACTAGCGCTTCCAGGTACTATTTGTGGTACAATGGTGTTGTCCATCATCTCCTATTTTACATCTGGAAGGTTGAAATCTCCAGGAATAATATTTGGTGCAGGATAATAATAGCATAGGATTTCCAGGCAGATATTTATTTACCTTATCCATTTTTGACTTCTTTATGTCTTGAAGGTATGACTACATTAAGAATCTTTGAAAAATTTGAATTTTAAGCAGCATTTGCTAAGCAAAAAATATTAAGAAGAGTACGTACTTGAAATTGCAATAAATTTGGACTGAGTAAGTCATCTCGGAACTGCTTGCACACCCTGTTTGCTGGTAGGAAAGCTAGTGGTGGAACAATAGCTACTGGTTCCTTTGTTTATTTTTGCTAGTGAGGCATAATAGTACACTGGACATACAGTCATTCCAAGTAGTTAAGGAGATACATTATGTGGACCCAACTGGCCTTAGATTTTTCAAATGCATAAATAGATGAAAGACGACCCTCAAAGAGTTGTCCTGGGGTAAAAAATATTGGCAGGTGGCAGATTTGTGGGTGCAAAACATGGTGCATATTGGTACATCAAACACAGTACCACCACCTGCATACTAGTACATCAAACACAGTACCACCACCTGCATATTAGTACATCAAACACAGTACCACCACCTGCATATTAGTACATCAAACACAGTACCACCACCTACATACTAGTACATCAAACACAGTACCACCACCTGCATATTAGTACATCAAACACAGTACCACCACCTGCATATTAGTACATCAAACACAGTACCACCACCTGCATACTAGTACATCAAACACAGTACCACCACCTGCATATTAGTACATCAAACACAGTACCACCACCTACATACTAGTACATCAAACACAGTACCACCACCTACATACTAGTACATTAGACAGTTAAAGAGTTAATAGTAATAATGTATTAAAAAAGAGGAAACTCTTACCTTGGTATGTTTTCTATCTGTTGCATAAACAATTGAAGTGCAACAAACTTCAGCTAACTTTTTCCCATGTCCATAAAAGGCCCAAAGACAGATCTCATTTGAGCCAATTACATCTTTTATGAATAATACTCTTCTGCTGAACCGTAGTGACAGACGATCAAAGAGTTCTATATTCTTTAACAAATTATCATCCGATGTGCTGCAAATAAAAAAAAATATTTGGAGGTTCCTCAACAAAATATTCCTTTCATATAAAAAAAAAACTAGAGATTTGTTTAAGACATCACTAATGCATACAGTCACACACTGTCATAGGTGTTAAGAAAATACAGAGTTTGCAGATCAAAGGAAAAATTGCTAAATACTTAAACAAGCATAAAAAGCTGTTCAGTATGTAGATGAAAACAAAAGTGCAGGTTTTGAAATTCATTATGTACAGGCAACATTATGAGTTGGTTTGATAAGTGACCACTTTAAGAGGGTAAGCTTTTAAAAGCCATGGCTCCAAGCAAAAAAAAAAAACAAAAAAAAAATTATTAGAACAAAAAACAGAAATCTCCTCAATTCTCAAGAGCATTAAAAACAATGATATTACTATGTATGATCATTTTAGGACCACCACCTTCTGAACACATACTGTCTTTCAATAATTACAGAAACCTTGATCTTGACCAGGTTGGTGCGATGGTGAGATGCTTTGGGCAAGGTGGATGCATGTACAGTGGTCCCATAAGTTATGATAATTTCGAGTTGAGTTAAAATTTACCCTTACCATAGAATTTAAGAGTTGTGATGAAAAAATTGAGATAGGATATGATACAATATGATGATCAGGCAGATGTGGGTGAGCCTCAGTCCAGAGACAAGACAGGGTGAAGAAAAGATCTTAAATGGAGTGAAGGTGGAGGTGAGTGGGAAGGAGAGTGGAAAGGAAGAAGGCAGGCAGAGTGAGGGAGGAAAGGAGAAAGATGGTACATGTTCCAAACATTAGGGGGTGGGAGGGTATGGCTAGAGTAAATATCAACTCTACTATTCTTTACCTGTCTTTACCCTGTCCTGTCCTGCCTTGTCTGCTCTGGCCTGTCCTACCATATTTGCTCATGCCTGTCCTGACCTGCCTGCTCTGACCTGTCCTGTCCTGTTCTGACCTGCCCTGTCCTGTCCTGTCTGCTCTGGCCTATCCTACCTTGTCCTGTCTGCTCTGGCCTGTCCTACCTTGTCCTGCCTGCTCTGGCCTGTCCTATCTTGCCCTGACTGCTCTAGCATATCCTGTCCTGCCTGCTCTAGCCAGGCCTGTCCTGTCCTGCCCTGCCTGCTCTGGCCTGTCCTGCCCTGCCTGTTCTGCCCTGACTGCTCTTGCATATCCTGTCCTGACCTATGCTGCCTGCTCTGGCCTGACCTACCCTGTCCTGGCTGCTCTGGCCTGTCCTGTCCTGCTCTGAATGCTTTGGCATATCCTGTCCTGCCTGATCTGTCCTGTCCTGTCCTGCTCTGAATGCTTTGGCATATCCTGTCCTGCCTGATCTGTCCTGTCCTGTCCTGCCTGCTCTGGCCTGTCCTGTCCTGCCCTGAATGCTCTGGCATATCCTGTCCTGCCTGCTCTGGTCTGTCCTGTCCTGCCCTGCCTGCTCTGGCCTTTCCTGTCCTGCCCTGAATGCTCTGGCATATCATGTCCTGCCTGATCTGTCCTGTCCTGTCCTGCCTGTTCTGGCCTGTCCTGCCCTGCCTGTTCTGGCCTGTCCTGCCCTGACTGCTCTTGCATATCCTGTCCTGACCTATGCTGCCTGCTCTGGCCTGACCTACCCTGTCCTGGCTGCTCTGGTCTGTCCTGTCCTGCCCTGAATGCTCTGGCATATCCTGTCCTGCCTGCTCTGGTCTGTCCTGTCCTGCCCTGCCTGCTCTGGCCTGTCCTGTCCTGCCCTGAATGCTCTGGCATATCCTGTCCCACCTGATCTGTCCTGTCCTGTCCTGCCTGCTCTGGCCTGTCCTGCCCTGACTGCACTTGCATATCCTGTCCTGACCTGTGCTGCCTGCTCTGACCTGGCTGCTCTGGTCTGTCCTGTCTGCCCTGAATGCTCTGGTATATCCTGTCCTGCCTGATCTGGCCTGTCCAGTCCTGTTCTGTCCTGCTCTGGCCTGTCCTGTCCTGCCTACTCTGGCCTGTCCTGCCCTGACTGCTCTGGCATATCCTGTCCTGTCCTGCCCTGACTGCTCTGGCATATCCTGTCCTGACCTGACCTGCCTGCTCTGGCCTGTCCAGCCCTGACTGCTCTGGCATATCCTGTCCTGACCTGCACTGCCTGCTCTGGCCTGTCCTACAATGTCCCAGCTGCTCTGGCCTGTCGTGTCCTGCCTGCTCTGGACTGTCCAGCCCTGCTTGCTCTGGCCTGTCCTACCCTGTCCTGGCAGCTCTGGCCTGTCCTGTCCTGCCCAGCCCTGCCTGCTCTGGCCTGTCCTACCCTGCTTTGGTCAGTCTTACTCTGCTCTGCCTCTGCCAATGCTATGGAGATTTCAAGCTGAAGCCTATACTTGTTTACCATGCTTGTTTACTTCAGTGTTTCTACAGCAAAAAATATTCCAGGACAGTTTTGGTGTTCTGGCATCTTGGAGCAAATTACCATAAAACTATGTATTTTGGGGTTTGAGTTGCAATAGTTTTGAGGTACAATATGTGTTCTGGAACACTGTACACTGTGTATTGACTAGTTAGCAAAGATTCATGATGATGTATTTGAGGATGTGGCTGCTAGTAAGTTCTGTCCTTTGATCACTAAAAAGATCTTGATTTATGATTTTATCTCTTGGTATGATTCCTCTTGTCCAGCTATGTAGGTTTCATAGTGTGGAATGTGTTGGTGGTGTAGACTGCATATTCCTGCATCATGGTTGGTTTATATCAAGTCAATAGAGCAGTCACAAAGAGGGTATTGCTTCATAAGATGAAATACTACAAGGAGAAAAATTTAATTTTATCATGCTAATCAATGTCTCCTGCTTTGTTCCATATCTGAACCTGCTTTGCCTACCTCTGACTGCTTTTCAGATGGTCTCAGCCTACACTTGATTATTTTGGCGAGGCAATAAAGAATATTTGTTAGGATCTTCATTCAGCTCAAAAGGATGGAGAGTTCCCTGTCAATGTTCTGGTTTGTAATTTATTACAGATTATCTTTCCTCATTTTGCTCCAATTACCAAGGAGGGGTTCTGGGGTATATCAGAGGTGCTAATAAGATATATTGTATATTAGACTCTATAAATATTTTAAAAAATCTTGCCCACATATGAAAGTGCTGTTCCATTAGTAACTTGTTGAACAACTGTTTTTTTCAAAGAGGATGTTTTACAGTCTATGAAGTGGCCTTGGTTCATCAACTCCTCAAGACACCTTCCCTTGATTCAGAAAAGGTCTTACAGTCCTTCCTAATCTTCCTAGTAAGACTGAAAATGCTATTTTTAATCAACTGTTTTGTTTCCTAGAGCAAAGTAATGTTTTACCAGGCAGTCAGTCTGTGTGTAGATGTACCACTCTGGGTTTTATATTTTGCACTCATGCCACTAAGCCATGTGCTGCCATCTGTCAGGGCTTAGGTCTACCTAGACCTCACCCCAAAGACCCTACATCTGCCTCACAACTGTGTCAGACAGCCACAGAGGAAGACCTCCCTTCCCTCACTCTCTTGTCAGTTCAGTAAGGCTGGCAAGGCCTTGTTAAACACACTGCATATACTGAACCCAATAAAGCCAAGGCTTGCCTCCAAAGTAGTAGCATTATTCACTGCCACCAGAGAAATAGCATCTTTATATCTGGTGACAGCAGTAACCTCTTTATATGAATCATATCAATCAAGAGAGCTTTGGGTTAAGTTTTTAATGATTTAGCACTGAACACTTTAGGAAATGCAGTGCTGTTAATTTCACTGGACACCTTCGCTATATTTGATACAAGTGATCATGGATAAGTGATCTCTTCAGCAGTGGCCTTAAGTGTGGGAGGGG
>NC_091333.1:27546939-27635854 GCF_038502225.1 Cherax quadricarinatus | reverse complement strand
CTCTTTATCTCTGAGAATGACCCTGTCCTCTCTTGTCCTCTGAGAGTGACCTTAGTCTGATTTGACCTCTGAGAATGACCAAGGCCTCACTTGACCTCTATCTGTGACCTTGGTCTCACTTGATCTCTGAGAATGGCCATTGTGTCATTTGACCTCTGAGAGTGGACCTGGCCTCACTTGATCTCTGAGAAGGACCCTGGTTTCATCTGACCTCTGAGAGTGACCCTGTTCTCTCTTGTCCTCTGAGAATGATTCTGGTCTCACTTGACCTCTGAGAATGACCCTGGCCTCACTTTACCTGTGAGATTGACATTGGTCTCATTTGACCTTCGAGAATGACCCTGGTCTCATCTGATCTCTGAGAATGACGCTGGGCTCACTTGACCTCTGAGAATGACGCTGGGCTAACTTGACCTCTGAGAATGATGCTGGGCTCAATTGATCTCTCAGAATGACGCTGGTCTCACTTGATCTCTCAGAATGACCCTTGCCTCACTTGACCTCTGAGAGTGACCCGGGCCTCACATGACCTTTGAGAGTGACCCTGGCCTCACTTGGCCTTTGAGAGTGACCCTGGCCTCACGTGACCTCTGAGAGTGACCCTTGCCTCACTTGACTTCTGAGAGTGACCATGGCATCACTTGACCTTTGAGAGTGACCATGGCCTCACTTGATCTTTGAGAGTGACCCTGGCCTCACTTGACCTCTGAGAGTGACCCTGGCCTCACTTGACCACTGAGAGGGCCTGTCTGTTATCACTTGTTCTGCATTTGCTTGTACAGTTTTGGAAAATCCTCTACAACACTAATAGTGTCCCTAAGGTTCATCTTTTCTATAGTTAATTTCCTGTTGTTCGATGGTGAATTATAGGTAAAGTCACATTAGAATCTTCAGCCACAAATTATGACAGTTCATACGATGTTGAATTTACAGTTTGGACCATTGATATTGTTCAGTTCACTCCCAGGTGCATTGATATTGTTCAGTTCACTGTCAGGTTTATTGATATTGTTCAGTTCACTGTTAGGTTCATTGATATTGTTCAGCTCACTGTCAGGTTCATTGGTATTCTTCAGTTCACTGTTAGGTTCATTGGTATTGTTCAGCTCACTGTTAGGTTCATTGATATTGTTCAGTTCACTGTTGGATTCATTGATATTGTTCAGTTCAATGTTAGGTTCATTAATATTGTTCAGTTTACTGTTAGGTTCACTGATATTGTTCAGTTCACTGTTAGGTTCATTGATATTGTTCAGTTCACTGTTAGGTTCATTGATATTGTTCATTGATATTATCCAGGTGGCATCCACAACTATTAGTGCCTCCTACAACACAACATACTACACTGTCCATCCAGGTGGCATCCACAACTATCAGTGTCTCCTACAACACAACATACTGCTACACTGTCCATCCACAATCAACATCTACAAAACAGCTGCACAGAAATATAATAAAGTTAGAGAAAGTAAAATAAGAAATTGGTTTATGAGTAGTACAGCATTTCCAGAAGGGGACCAGATGACGATAAAGAGTATAAGAAAGTGGAAGATAAATAGTCTTGTTGATAGGGAAACAGTGGAGTTTCCAGGTGATGGAAGAGTATAACAGTGAATTCATTGGTGACAATGAACTTAACAGTGAATTCAATGATAACAATAAACCTGTTAGAAATTGTGGAGTATTTTTTCACGAGAATGCTCAGTGTCTCAGCTCCCCAAGTAACTCCAGGACCTTGGATCAGGAACATATGTTTCTTGTATATTATGAAAATTTACGTCAGCAAAATTGGCTAATTTAGTGGACTGTATTATTATCAAGAAGTTATGTAGACATGAAGGCTTTAAGTATTTCGTTTTATCTATTATTCATCAATTATTAAACACATTATTTCAAGTGAGTGAAGAGCATATATTATTACTTACCAAGTTATTACCTTAACGTCTCCAACAAGAATAACAACCAGAAAACTGGTCAACATCCAGCAACCTTACCTCTTGTGTTGTTTATAATTCTCACTGCGAGACTTACATTAACAACTGGATGATACATGTGGTAGACTATGTGTCATTCACACTGGGAGACGAACATTAATAACTGGATGATACATGTGGTAGACTATGTGTCATTCACACTGTGAGACGAACATTAACAACTGGATGATGCATGTGGTAGACTATGTGTCATTCACACTGTGAGACTAACATTAATAACTGGATGATACATGTGGTAGACTATGTGTCATTCACACTGTGAGACGAACATTAACAACTGGATGATGCATCTGGTAGACTATGTGTCATTCACACTGTGAGACTAACATTAATAACTGGATGATATACATGGTAGACTATCATTCCATCCAGCTGCCGCGTCCTGTTTTCCATCCATAACATCCTTTTTCTCCCATTTTATTATATATCTAGACAATTCCAAATCTATTTCCTCTTCACTTGTATTGAAAAAATTCGCCAATAATATTTCTATTGGCCACTATTAAATTAGAAAAATATTAACAAAGTCGCCATCTTATCTGCTTCCCATTAAGCCATCTTTGTTTCCTTCTGGTTCTAATATTTTGTGCACATAATTTTTATTTAAATTTAGTGATATTTCTAGCTACGTAATAAATTTTTCCTTATCAGACAATTAATTACTTCACTATGACAATAATTCCACTTTACTTAATTAACTTATAAGGGAATTATAGGGGATTTGTTGATTATTCTGTGACTTATCGCCTTTTAAAATTCACTTTAGCATTACACACCTACATCATTATGCAAACATTATTATACCTATCAATTATTAGATACAAGTCATTGGAAAATTATCAAAATTATCCACATGACCTAACAGTGAACTGAACAATATCAATGAACCTAACAGTGAACTGAACAATATCAATGAACCTAACAGTGAACTGAACAATATCAATGAACATAACAGTGAACTGAACAATATAAATGAACCTAACAGTGAACTGAACAATACCAATGAACCTAACAGTGAACTGAATAATACCATTGAACCTAACAGTGAACTGAACAATATCAATGAACATAACAGTGAACTGAACAATACCAATGAACCTAACAGTAAACTGAACAATATCAATGAACCTAACAGTAAACTGAAGAATACCAATGAACCTAACAGTAAACTTAACAATATCAATGAACCTAACAGTGAACTGAACAATATCAATGAACATAAGAGTGAACTGAACAAAATCAATGAACCTAAGAATGAACTGAACAATAACAATGAACTTAAGAGTGAACTGAACAATATCTATGAAACTAAGAGTGAACTGAACAATATCAGTGAACCTAACAGAAAATTGAACAATAACAATGAACATAACAGTGAGCTGAACAATATCAATGAACATGACAGTGAACTGAACAATATCAATGAACCTAACAGTGAAATGAAAGATGTCAATGAACCTAACAGTGAACTGAACTGAAAAATATCAATGAACCTAACAGTGAACTGAACAACATCAATGAATCTGACAGTGAACTGAACAATATCAATGAACCTAACAGTGAAGTGAACAATATCAATGAACCTAACAGTGAACTGAACAATATCAGTGAACCTAACAGTAAACTGAACAATATCAATGAACCTAACAGTAAACTGAATAATATTAATGAACCTAACAGTGAACTGAACAATATCAATGTTGTGTTGTAGGAGGCACTGATAGTTGTGGATGACACCTGGATGGACAGTGCAGTATGTTGTGTTGTAGGAGACACTGATACTTGTGGATGACACCTTAATGGACACTGTAGTATGTTGTGTTGTAGGAGCCACTGATAGTTGTGGATGACACCTGGATGGACAGTGTAGTATGTTGTGTTGTAGGAGGCACTGATAGTTGTGGATGACACCTGGATGTTCACTGTAGTATGTTGTGTTGCAGGAGGCACTGATAGTTGTGGATGACACCTGGATTGACAGTGTAGTATGTTGTGTTGTAAGAGACACTGATAGTTGGGGATGACACCTGGATGGACAGTGTAGTATGTTGTGCTGTATGAGGCACTGATAGTTGTGGATGACACCTGGATGAACAGTGTAGTATGTTGTGTTGTAGGAGACAATGATAGTTGTGGATGCCACCTGGATGGACAGTGTAGTATGTTGTGTTGTAGGAGACACTGATAGTTGTGGATGACACCTGGATGGACAGTGTAGTATGTTGTGTTGTAGGAGACACTGATAGTTGTGGATGCCACCTGGATGGACAGTGTAGTATGTTGTGTTGCAGTAGACACTATTAGTTGTGGATGACACCTGGATGTTAAGTGTAGTATGTTTTGTTGTAGGAGACACTGATAGTTGGGGATGCCACCTGGATGGACAGTGTAGTATGTTGTGTTGTAGGAGACACTGTTAGTTGTGGATGACACCTGGATGGACAGTGTAGTAAGTTGTGTCGTAGGAGACACTGATAGTTGTGGATGACACCTGGATTGACAATGTAGTGTGTTGTGTAGTAGCAGACACTGATAGTTGTGGATGACACCTGGATGGACAGTGTAGTGTGTTGTGTTGTAGGAGACACTGATAGTTGTGGATGCCACCTGGATGGACTTGATGTGACTTGACCCAGTCAGGTCAAGTCACGTTCACTTAAGGAAGGAGCATGGCATTTGACCTATTAGCTCAAGCTAGTCAGGTCAAACTCACACCCACCCACACCCACTCATTTACGTTTCAAACCTATTTTTAAATCTACACGGTACTCGGGAGTTTGTTCCACTCATCCACAACTCTATTACCAAAACAGTGCTTTCCTATATCCTTCCTGAATCTAAATTTTTCCGACTTAAAACCATTGCTGCGAGTCTTTTCTAGGCTAGATATTTTTTAGCATTCTACATCCCTTTATTCATTCCTGTATTTCATTTATACACCTCATTCATATCCCCGCCTAATTCTACGCCTTTCTAGAGAATGCAGGGCCCTCAGTCTATCCTCATAGGGAAGATTTCTGATACATGGAATCAACTTTGTCATCCACCTTTGTACGTTGTCCAGTTAGGTCTCTAAATAAGGCCTAACCAAAGATGTATGAAGTTGAAAAACAACCTGAGGATTTCTATTATTTATACTTCTTGATATGAAGCCAAGGATTCTTTTTAGCTTTATTGTGAACACTTATGCACTGTTGTCTTGGTTTCAGATTACTGCTAACCAGTACTCCTAAATCCTTTTTGCAGTCAGCAAAATTTAGATCTACATCATTTAGTTTATATGTAGCATGGTTATTTTCCTGTCCAACATTTATCTTTGCATTTATCTATATTAAATTGCATCTGTCACTTCTCCGACCATTGCATCAGTCTATTCAAATCATCCTGGAGCCCTCTAATGTCCTCATTAGAATGACTTGGATGGCCTACTTTGGTGTAATCAGCAAATTTGCTTATGTCACAATTTATTCCCTCATCTATGTCGTTTATGAGGAAATGGTATGGTGATACCGACAAGACGTGGAAAAAGACACTTATGTACAGTGCAGGATTTATTATTAAAAGAAATGTTTCGCCACTATGAAAATTAATTACTGGGATATTGTGAATGTCTTCCTGTGTTTAAAGCGAGTGAAAATAATTATTAAAAAATCGAGCACATTTTATTCTCCTTAGCAATAAGATGCCCAGAGTTATTTTTAAAGGGATCTATCTTATCTCTAATTTTTGTTCTATGAATCTGGAAAAAAAATTTTGGGTTAGTTTTCGAATCCCTAGCAACTTTAATTTCGTAGGTCCGTTTATCTTTTCTTATTCCCTTTTCAACGTCCCTCTTAATGTCAATATATTGATTCATAAGATGACTCTCACCTCTTTCGATACACCTATAAATTCCTTTCTTCTGTCCTGAAAGATATTTGAGCCTATTATTCATCCATTTTGGGTCAATTCTATTTGATGTAATTTCTTTATACAGGATAAACGTTCTTTGGGCAGCATGTATAGTTGAGACACTTGGGCAACTTATGGGAATCTTTGTTGAAGAAACGTTTCGCCACACAGCGGCTTCATCAGTCCAATACAAAGCAGAAAGGTGTAAGGAGAGGAATTTAAGGAAATTAGTCCCTCAGCCTGGAGTCGAAGTGTTCAGTCCATCAATCTTTCTAGATGATTGATGGACTGAACACATCGACTCCATCCTGAGGGATTGATTACTTCAAACTCCTCTTCACCTTACACCTTTCTGCTTTGTATTGGACTGATAAAGCCACTGTGTGGCGATACTTGTCAGGGCGACGCCAAGCTAGAAGTCTTTACATTTTGCTCTCTTGACCAATGGGAAGCAAAGAGACGCCATCGCCACTTAGCTGGAGCTACTCATGGAAGGCTTCTGATTGGTCAGAAATAGAGAATAGGAACCCAGATGCACGGGGGGAGTAGGAGGACATGCGCAAAACCCATGAGTTCTGGTCCGAGCACACTCGGTACCGTTCCCTTACCCTTCCTGCTCATTTATATTTTTACACTATACCTATTACTGTCCTTCATATTGCTAAGATTTATGATAACAAAGCCTATATCAATATTATGACAATCATTATTTTCCATTCCTAAACCCTTACCTGTAATCCTAGTTTAAAGCCCTAACAACATCCTCAACCGAGCTAGCGAGAAAACCCACACCTGGCCTGGATATGTGCACCCTTTCCCTGACATACATGTCATTTCGGCCATAGAAGTGGTCCTAAATGTCAATGAATGGTACTCCATTATCTTAGTGTTTATTTGGCCAACAATTTATGCCATTCACTCTGGACAGCCATTCATTTCCAACACCACTTCTTGGCAAAATGCCACATATAACTGGGCTCCCTCCCTTCCTCCTAATAATGTCTATTGATGCCTTACACTTTCTAACTAAAACCTCACTTCTGCACTTGCCTACATCATTGCCTCCCGCACTAAGGCATATAATAGGATTGATCCCATTATCATATATGATGTTGTAAAGCTGGCTAACAATGTCCTCCATCCCAGCCCCAGGAAAGCACACTCCTCTGTCTCCTACTTCTATCATTCAAGCAAAAGGCCCTATCCATGTACCTAAACTGACTGTCCCCAACAAGCACAATATTTTTACCTTCTTTGTTGTTCTTCATTTTGACGTTCCCAGTAGTCGACTCACATTCGTCTAGTAGCAAAGAAAAGGAGTTCAAAGTTTCCAGAGCAGTGTCTTGCTTCATCATTGTTTCTACCTCTTCATTCGTTATCTTGATCTTCAACTTCATTCCATGCTGTCCAGCCACTGCCCAGGCTCCCTTCTCGACCTGAGGACTCATAACAGGAGGATTATCACGAATCCTCTTGTTTCCTCCGTCAATCGCCGTATCTCGAGCTTCGCTACCATCACTTCCCCCTTAAGCTGCTTGTCAAGTTGCTCAGTGGAGGGCATCTTGGTTCAGTCCAGAGGGAGTACACTAGACACGTCTTCACTGAGCTAAGTACACGTCACCACTGAGCTAAGTACAGGTCACCACTGAGCTAAGTACAGGTCACCACTGAGCGAAGTACAAGCCACTTAAAGGAATTTAATGGCCCACACATATCCACACATATCCTGAGAGTGACCCTGGCCTCACACATATCCTGAGAGTGACCCTGGCCTCACTCGACCACTTAGAGTGACCCTGGCCTCACTTGACCTCTGAGATTTACCCTGGCCTCACTTGACCTCTGAGAATGATCTTGGTTTCACTTGATCTCTTACAATGACCCTGATCTCACTTGACCTCTGAAAGTGACCTTGGCTTCACTTGATTTCTGAGAGTGACCCTTGCCTCACTTGACCTCTGAGAGTGGCCCTGGCCTCACTTGACCTCTGAAAGTGACCCTTGTCTCACTTGATCTCTGAGAATGACCCTGATCTCACTTGACCTCTGAGAGTGGCTCTCGTCTCACGTGATCTCTGAAAATGACCCTGGCCCCACTTGACCTCCGAGAGTGACCCTGTTCTCACTTTGCCTCTGAGAATGACATTGGTCTCTCTTGAACTCTGAGAATGACAGTGATAGGGATGTGTGAGAAATTTTCAATACCTACTTCCTCTCGGTTTTCACCCAGGAAAATACTAGCGATATTCCTTAAATAATAGATTATGTAGAACAGGACGATAATAAACTATGCATGATTGCAGCAACTAGTGACATGGTCCTCAGACAAATAGAGAAACTAAAACCTAACAAATCCCCAGGCCCTGATGAACTGTTTGCAAGGGTGTTAAAGGAATGTATAAAGGAACTTAGCGTACATTTGGCTAATCTTTTTAACATATCACTACAAACTGGCATAGTGACTGATAAGTGGAAAATGGCAAATGTAATACCTGTTTACAAGGCAGGTGACAGGTCCTTGGCTTCGAACTATAAACCAATAAGCCTTACCCTCCATAATGGGAAAATTTATGGAATCAATAATTGCCAAAGCTATTCGTAGCCATCTTGATAGGCACAGTTTGATTAATGAATCTCAACACGGTTTTACAAAGTGGCGTTCCTGTCTTACGAATTTACTAACTATTTTCATTAAGGTGTTTGAGGAAGTAGATCATGGTAATGAATATGATACTGTGTATATGGACTTCAGTAAGGCATTAGATAGAGTTCCATATCAGAGGCTATTGAGGAAACTTAAGGCACACGGAATAGGAGAATTTTTTTCCTGGGTAGAGGCAAGGCTGACAGACAGGAAGCAGAAAGTTTGCATAAATGGGAAGAAATCAGAATGTTGGCACATCACAAGCAGTGTTCCTCAGGGGTCAGTGTTGGGCCCGTTGTTGTTCACAATTTACATAAACGACATGGATGAGGGAATAAAAAGCGACATAAGCAAATTTGCTGATGACACCAAAATAGGCCGTCCAATACATTCTAATGAGGACACTAGAGCACTCCAGGATGATTTGAATAGACTGATGCAATGGTCGGAGAAGTGGCAGATGCAGTTTAATATATACAAATGCAAAGTTCTAAATGTTGGACGGGAAAATAACCATGCGACATATAAACTAAATAGTGTAGATCTTAATACTACTGAATGCGAAAAGGATTTAGGAGTTCTGGTTAGCAGTATTCTAAAACCAAGACAACAGTGCATTAGTGTTCGCAATAAAGCTAACAGAATTCTTTGCTTCATATCTAGAAGTATAAATAATAGAAGTGCTCAGGTTGTTCTTCAACTCTATATATCCTTGCTTAGGCCTCATTTAGACTATGCTGCTCAGTTCTGATCACTGTATTACAGAATGGATATAAATGCTCTGGAAAACGTACAGAGGAGGATGACAAAGATGATCCCATATATCAGAAACCTTTCCTATAAGGATAGACTGAGGGCCCTGAATCTGCACTCTCTCGAAAGACGTAGAATTATGGGGGATATAATCGAAATTAGGTGATGAAAGATTGAATATCAGATTGGAGGGAGAGAGTATGGAGGAGGTGAACGTATTCAGATATTTGGGAGTGGACGTGTCAGCGGATGGGTCTATGAAAGATGAGGTGAATCATAGAATTGATGAGGGAAAAAGAGTGAGTGGTGCACTTAGGAGTCTGTGGAGACAAAGAACTTTGTCCTTGGAGGCAAAGAGGGGAATGTATGAGAGTATAGTTTTACCAACGCTCTTATATGGGTGTGAAGCGTGGGTGATGAATGTTGCAGCGAGGAGAAGGCTGGAGGCAGTGGAGATGTCATGTCTGAGGGCAATGTGTGGTGTGAATATAATGCAGAGAATTCGTACTTTGGAAGTTGGGAGGAGGTGCGGGATTACCAAAACTGTTGTCCAGAGGGCTGAGGAAGGGTTGTTGAGGTGGTTCGGACATGTAGAGAGAATGGAGCGAAACAGAATGACTTCAAGAGTGTATCAGTCTGTAGTGGAAGGAAGGCGGGGTAGGGGTCGGCCTAGGAAAGGTTGGAGGGAGGGGGTAAAGGAGGTTTTGTGTGCGAGGGGCTTGGACTTCCAGGAGGCATGCATGAGCGTGTTTGATAGGAGTGAATGGAGACAAATGGTTTTTAATACTTGACGTGCTGTTGGAGTGTGAGCAAAGTAACATTTATGAAGGGATTCAGGGAAACCGGCAGGCCGGACTTGAGTCCTGGAGATGGGAAGTACAGTGCCTGCACTCTGAAGGAGGGGTGTTAATGTTGCAGTTTAAAAACTGTAGTGTAAAGCACCCTTCTGGCAAGACAGTGATGGAGTGAATGATGGTGAAAGTTTTTCTTTTTCGGGCCACCCTGCCTTGGTGGGAATCGGCCAGTGTGATAATAAAAATAAAATAATCGAGATGTATAAATGGAAAACATGAATAAATAAAGGAGATGTAAATAGTGTGACTGAAAATTTCCAGCCAATACAGGACTCGCAGCAATGGTTTCAAGTTTGAAAAATTCAGATTCAGGATGGATATAGGAAAGCACTGGTTTGGTAATAGAGTTGTGGATGAGTGGAACAAACTCCCGAGTACAGTTATTGAGGCTAAAACGTTGTGTAGTTTTAAAAATAGGTTAGATAAATATATGAGAGTTTGTGGGTGGGTGTGAGTTAAACCTGACTAGCTTGCGCTGCTGGGTCTGTTGCCGTGCTCTTTCCTTGAATGGAGGGGGGGACATCGTCCTGCTCTGAGAGTGACCCTGGCCTCACCTGACCTCTGAGAGTGACCTAGGTCTCACTTTACCTCTGAGAGTGACTCTGGTCTCACTTGACCTCTGAGGGTGATACTGGCCTCACTTGACCTCAGAGTGACCCAGTCCTCAATTGACCTCCGAGGGTGACCCTGGTCTCACTTGACTTTTGAGAATGACCCTGGCCTCACTTGACCTCTGAGAGTGATCCTGGCCTCACTTGACCTCTGAAAGTGACCCTGGCTTCACTTGACCTCTGAGAGTGACCCAGGCCTAACTTGACCTCTGAGAATGACCCTGGTCTCACTTGGCCTCTGAGATTGACAATGACCTCACTTGACTTCTCAGAGTGACCCTGGCCTCACTTGGACTCTGAGAGTGACCCTGGCCAGATTTGATGTATGAGAGTGACCCTGGCGTTATTTGACCTTTGAGAGTGACCCTTGCATCAGTTGACCTCTAAGAGCGACCCTGGCCTCACTTGACCTCTGAGAATGACCTTTTTCTCACTTGACCTCTGAAAAGCACCATGGCCTCACTTCACCTCTGAGAGTGACCCTGATCTCACTTGATCTCTGAGAATGACCCTGATCTCACTTGACCTCTGAGAGTGGCCCTGGTCTCCCTTCACCTCTGAGAAGGACCCTGGCTTCACCTGACCTCTGAGAGTGGCCCTGGCCACCAATGAACCTAACAGTAAACTTAACAATATCAATGAACCTAACAGTGAACTGAACAATATCAATGAACATAAGAGTGAACTGAACAAAATCAATGAACCTAAGAATGAACTGAACAATAACAATGAACTTAAGAGTGAACTGAACAATATCTATGAAACTAAGAGTGAACTGAACAATATCAGTGAACCTAACAGAAAATTGAACAATAACAATGAACATAACAGTGAGCTGAACAATATCAATGAACATGACAGTGAACTGAACAATATCAATGAACCTAACAGTGAAATGAAAGATGTCAATGAACCTAACAGTGAACTGAACTGAAAAATATCAATGAACCTAACAGTGAACTGAACAACATCAATGAATCTGACAGTGAACTGAACAATATCAATGAACCTAACAGTGAAGTGAACAATATCAATGAACCTAACAGTGAACTGAACAATATCAGTGAACCTAACAGTAAACTGAACAATATCAATGAACCTAACAGTAAACTGAATAATATTAATGAACCTAACAGTGAACTGAACAATATCAATGTTGTGTTGTAGGAGGCACTGATAGTTGTGGATGACACCTGGATGGACAGTGCAGTATGTTGTGTTGTAGGAGACACTAATACTTGTGGATGACACCTTAATGGACACTGTAGTATGTTGTGTTGTAGGAGCCACTGATAGTTGTGGATGACACCTGGATGGACAGTGTAGTATGTTGTGTTGTAGGAGGCACTGATAGTTGTGGATGACACCTGGATGTTCACTGTAGTATGTTGTGTTGCAGGAGGCACTGATAGTTGTGGATGACACCTGGATTGACAGTGTAGTATGTTGTGTTGTAAGAGACACTGATAGTTGGTGATGACACCTGAATGGACAGTGTAGTATGTTGTGCTGTAGGAGGCACTGATAGTTGTGGATGACACCTGGATGGACAGTGTAGTATGTTGTGTTGTAGGAGACAATGATAGTTGTGGATGACACCTGGATGGACAGTGTAGTATGTTGTGTTGTAGGAGACAATGATAGTTGTGGATGCCACCTGGATGGACAGTGTAGTATGTTGTGTTGTAGGAGACACTGATAGTTGTGGATGACACCTGGATGGATAGTGTAGTATGTTGTGTTGTAGGAGACACTGATAGTTTTGGATGCCACCTGGATGGACAGTGTAGTATGTTGCGTTGTAGGAGACACTGTTAGTTGTGGATGACACCTGGATGTTAAGTGTAGTATGTTTTGTTGTAGGAGACACTGATAGTTGGGGATGCCACCTGGATGGACAGTGTAGTATGTTGTGTTGTAGGAGACACTGATAGTTGTGAATGCCACCTGGATGGACAGTGTAGTCAGTTGTGTTGTAGGAGACACTGTTAGTTGTGGATGACACCTGGATGGACAGTGTAGTAAGTTGTGTCGTAGGAGACACTGATAGTTGTGGATGACAACTGGATTGACAATGTAGTGTGTTGTGTAGTAGCAGACACTGATAGTTGTGGATGACACCTGGATGGACAGTGTAGTATGTTGTGTTGTAGGAGACACTGATAGTTGTTGATAACACCTGGATTGACAGTGTAGTATGTTGTGTTGTAGGAGGCACTGATAGTTGTGGATGACACCTGGATGGACAGTGTAGTATGTTGTGTTGTAGGAGACACTGATAGTTATGGAGGACACCTGGATGGACAGTGTAGTATGTTGTGTTGTAGGAGACACTGATAGTTATGGAGGACACCTGGATGGACAGTGTAGTATGTTGTGTTGTAGGAGACACTGATAGTTGTGGATGACACCTGGATGGACAGTGTAGTATGTTGTGTTGTAGGAGACACTAATAGTTGTGGAGGACACCTGGATGGACAGTGTAGTATGTTGTGTTGTAGGAGACACTAATAGTTGTGGAGGACACCTGGATGGACAGTGTAGTATGTTGTGTTGTAGGAGACACTAATAGTTGTGGATGACACCTGGATGGACAGTGTAGTATGTTGTGTTGTAGGAGACACTAATAGTTGTGGAGGACACCTGGATGGACAGTGTAGTATGTTGTGTTGTAGGAGACACTGATAGTTGTGGATGGTATCTAGATGAGTAGCGGTATTTGCAGGTACTATAGTAGTGGAAGAATTGTTTTAGCAAAGATAGAAAGAAAGATTATAGAGTGGTGAAAAATAACTTTGTAAATTCTTAGGTAGGATAAGCGAATTAACATATTTTTTTTAATGCATCAATTTTATCAAGATTAGGTTAGGTTGGAAGGTTAGTTTTAGTGCAGAATGTAAAAGTGTTTACCAAAAATTTGCATAACTATAATAAATCTTGTTTGAAGAAGCTGGTAATAGTTAGGTGATCCAATGTCCTTAAACAGAAAAAAAACGTAAAAAAGCTACACTTCAATACAAAATATCAGAAGAATAACGAGAACTGACCAAGGATTACAAGTGTGGGTGTTCTTGGACGGTTCTCCTCCCACTCTGCCATCTTATTCGGCAGCCTCTTCAGCAATTTGTCAAAGTTGTAGTTCATTCGAAAGTTGATTTTCACATCGCGCATCTCAGTGACATGCCATAATTTATCCACATGCAGAAATGTCTCACGCTCGGTTCCATTCAACCATTCGCCCTGTGTGTGCAAACAATTTTGTTAAAATTATCTGCATTGATTTCTGCAAATGCATTAAATAATTCTGTAAATCACGGAGTGAAAATTACTCACTGCATTTAGTCGGTACTGGAGGGTGGGGCTCCTGAATCTTGTGAGAAATGAAGCGAAGAGGTAACGCATGTGAGAATCACCAAATATTGACCATTGTTCACTTCTGCCAGCTGTTCCACCACCACCTGCAGCGTTACCACCAACAACAGCACCATCTTTAGCACCAGTACTATTGCTTCTGTAAAAATGAAGATTTTTTTTTTTTTTGCCATGGTATTTCGATTGGAGTTTTAATCTAAAGAGTTTCAGTCCCGAATATTTTTAAATATTCCTACTCTTGTAATGCTACCCTGTGACATCTTTATCCAGGGCGTTTTAGTATAAATATGTATATACGCTACCTAATGCAGATTCAGGGCCCTCAGTTTGTCCTAATAGGGAAGATTTCTGATACATGGGATCAACCTTGTTATTCTTCTCTGCACATTTTCCAGTGCATTTATCTCCATTCTGTAATACGGTGACCACAACTGTGCAGCATAATCTAAATGAGGCCTAACAAAGGATATATAAAGTTGAAGAACAACCCGAGGCCTCCTATTAGTTATGCTTCTTGATATGAAGCCAAGAATTCTGCTAGCTTTATTGCGAACATTTCAGCACAGTTGTCTTAGTTTCAGATTACTGCTAACCAGAACTCCTAAATCTTTTTCGCAATCAGTAATATTAAGATTTACGTTATTTAGTTTATATGTGGCATAGTTATTTTCCTGTCCAATGTTCAGAACTTTGCATTTATCTATTTTAAATTGTATCTGCCACTTCTCCGGCCACTGCATCTGACTATTCAAATCTTCCTGGAGTGCTCTAATGTCCTAATTAGAATGAATTCGACGACCTATTTTGGTGTCATCAGCAAAGTTGCTTATGTCGTTATTTATTCCTTCATTTATGTCGTTTGTGTAAATTGTGAACTAAATAGGGCCCAACAATGACACCTGTGGAACACCGCTTGTGACGTGCCCTCAGTAAAAGACAAACATAGAACAGTGGAAAGACTATCTCAGAGCATTGGAAACACTAAGAGTTTTCCAGCCAGATTCAGACTTGGGAGAACGGCATGGAGAGAGAGAGTCGAATATAGGCAGTAACATGAGTCTTATGCCTGTACCCGACGATGCCTGAAACATTCACCTACCAACTTTAAATTGTAAGTCTAATTTAGTGATGAAACCTCTATAGACTAATAATATACCACATCCTAAAAGAGTTTAAGCTAAGTTATACATAGAGTAATTTAGCTTAGCATCTACGATTACTTTTATCCCAGCTTACACGACTTACCTTACACAAGGCTAGTACAATGCAGAACATTAATTAATACTCGCTAATTACATTATAACTTGAATGAGGCTACTCTTAGTTATCATTATGTAACGACTCAGAAAATCTTTTTCTGAGATATGGTATAGTGATACCGACAAGGACCCCAGTGGAAATAAGTCACTCTGACTTTTTTGGGTTATCCCAGGTTCTCTACACATATGCTGCTATGTATGATAATTCTATGTAACTGTATTTGTGTATACCTGAATAAACTTACTTACATACTTACTTACTTAAGATGGAAACTTCTTGAACTATAAACTCCACAGTAGCATCTTGAAGTGAACTACACAGTAGCATCTTGAATTGTGAACTACACAGTAGCATCTTGAATTGTGAACTACACAGTAGCATCTTGAATTGTGAACTACACGGAAGTTAAAAAAATAACACAAGAAAAGGCACAATAACGTGACTGGAACGATACACAAATAACCCGGATGTTTCGGTCCGACTTGGACGATTTACAAAGTCACACTAACGAGAAGTGGAGCAGGACGGCTATATATAGGCAGGAAGAGGTAGTGGTGGTAGTAGCAGTAGCAGTAGTAGTAGTAGTAGTAGTAGTAGTAGTAGTAGTAGTAGTAGTAGTAGTAATATTGGTATTGGTAGCAGTAGCAGTGGGGAATAAAGGAGGAGGAACCAGTTAAATACAAAGAATGGGGAGCACTGCAAGGGAGCTGGGTGCCCACAGAGGGAGAACAAGTACACAGAGGTGGGACGAATGGGAAGTAATGAAATAAATAATGAAGGAACAGAAACGTAAGACAGAAGAAAGAAAAACAACCTATAGGAGACAAAAAAAAATCACTCCCTTTCTTTGTACTTTTTCTTCTGCCCACCTCCGTCACTCTCAATACTTCATTGAACGGGTTCGCTCTCTCCCGACTTGTAAGATGCTTAGTCTTGACATTGAGTCCCTCTTCACCAATGTCCCTTTCGATAATGTCTTTGATTTTCTTAGAGAGAAGGACCATGAAGGGTTTCTACATCTCCCTATACCTATTGATGTCTTTCTTGATCTTATCCGCCTCTGTGTGGACTCTCATTCCTTTTCCTTTCAAGGGAAATATTCTCAAACCTTCGGTGTCGCTATGGGTTCTCCTCTTTCTCCTGTCTTTGCTAATCTTTACATGGAATACTTCGAGACTGTTCTTCTTCCTACCATAGATGTGCGCCCTTCACTCTGACTCCGCTATGTGGATGCTCTGTGGCCTCATGACTCCAGTCTCTTCCAACCTTTTCTTGAAGCTCTTAATAATCTTGCCCCTTCCATTAAGTTTAAAGCTGAATGGGAATCTAATTCCTTGCTTCCATTCCTTGATGTTCATGTGCACTGCTCAGATACAGGTTCTTTCTTTTCCGTTTACCACAAACCTATGCACAGTGGCATGTACAATCACTAATTTTCCTATCATGCTTCCCCTGTCAAGAAAAGTGTTCTTATCTCCCTCTTTCTCCGTGCCCTCCGCATCTGTGATCCTCAGTTTCTTCCAGCAGAAATTTCCACTCTTCATAATTCGTTTTCCCATCTTGGCTACCCTTCCCATTTCATAGACTCTGCCCTCTCTCGTGCTAAACGTAATTTCTTCTCTCCCAAACTCTCTACTAATAAATAACAAAAAAGGCACAATACCGTGACTGGAACGATACACAAATAACCCGCACATAGAAGAGAGGAGCTTACGACGACGTTTCGGTCCGACTTGGACCATTTACAAAGTCACACTAATCAGAAGTGGAGCAGGACGGCTATACATAGGCAGGAAGAGGTAGTGGTGGTTGTAGTAGTAGTAGTAGTGGTGGTAGTAGTGGGGAACTAAGGAGGAGGAGCCAGACAAATATAAAGACAGGGAAGCACTGCAAGGGAGCTAGGTGCCCATAGAGGGAGAGGAAGTGCACAGAGGTGGGGGAAAGGGGAAGTGATGAAACAAATAATAAAGGAACAGAAACACGCGACAGAAGAAAGACAAAAAAAGGAAAGAGGAAAGGGAAAGAGGGAGAAGAAGAAAAAATGAGGACTCAGGTTAAGTTACGGGTGTTCTGAAGTTTGGAGCATTTTACAATGTAGTGGAAGAGGAAGGCATCTACAGAGACGAAGCCAGGACTAAGATTCATACAAGGAAAGTTGTGTATTAGAGAGGATTCAACAAGACGGCGACTGTTAAAGTTGGAAGTAGGGAAGACAGTTTTAGCAGAAGACCAGTCTATAGGATGGCTGTGATCTCTGACGTGACAGAAAAGAGCATTGTTAGTGTCGGCAAGCCTAACACTATTTTTGTGCTCCCTAAGTCCGTCAGAAAGAGATCGGCCCGTTTCTCCAAAGTATTGAAGAGGACAGGAGGAGCAAGAAATAGAGTAGACACCAGGAACATCTGTAGAGGGAGGAGAGGTATGAACGAGATTAGTGCAAAGAGTGTTAGTCTGGCGGAAAGTAAGCTTGATGTCTAAGGGACGGAGAGAATTGTTGAGATTAGAAAGACCGGAAATGTAAGGAAGGCAGAGGACAGGAGAGTTCCCAGAAGTAGAGAGTTTGGGAGAGGACAGGAGAGAGAGGACTCTCTCCTGTCCTTGCAAATCTTTACATGGAGAGAGGACTCTCTCCCGTCCTTGCTAATCTTTACATGGAATACTTCGAGACTGTTCTTCTTCCTACCATCGATGTGCAACCTTCACTCTGGCTCCGCTATGTGGATGACATCTTTGCTCTGTGGCCTCATGACGCCAATCTCTTCCAACCTTTTCTTGAAGCTCTTAATAATCTTGCCCCTTCCATTAAGTTTAAAGCTGAATGGGAATGTAATTCCTTGCTTCCTTTCCTTGATGTCAATGTCCACCGCTCAGACGCAGGTTTTTCCTTTTCCGTTTACCGAAAACCTATGCACAGTGGCATGTGCATACACTACTTTTCCTATCATGCTCCCCCGTCAAGAAAAGTGTTCTTATCTCCCTCTTTCTCCGTGCCCTCCGCATCTGTGATCCTCAGTTCCATCCAGCAGAATTTTCCACTCTTCATAATTCGTTTTCCCGTCTTGGCTACCCTTCCCATTTCATAGACTCTGCCCTCTCACGTGCTAAACGTAATTTCTTCTCTCCCAAACTCTCTACTCCTGGGAACTCTTCTGTCCTCTGCCTTCCCTACATTTCCGGTCTTTCTAATCTCAACAATTCTCTCCGTCCCTTAGACATCAAGCTTACTTTCTGCCAGATTAACACTCTTCACACTAATCTCGTTCATACCTCTCCTTCCTATACAGATGTTCGTGGTGTCTACTCTATTTCTTGCTCCTCCTGTCCTCTTGAATACTTTGGAGAAACTGGCCGATCTCTTTCTGACAGACTTAGGGAGCACAAAAATAGTGCTAGGCTTGCCGACGCTAACAATGCTCTTTTCTGTCACGTCAGAGATCACAGCCATCCTATAGACTGGTCTTCTGCTAAAACTGTCTTCCCTACTTCCAACTTTAACAGTCGCCGTCTTGTTGAATCCTCTCTAATACACAACTTTCCTTGTATGAATCTTAGTCCTGGCTTCGTCTCTGTAGATGCCTTCCTCTCCCACTACATTTTAAAATGCTCCAAACTTCAGAACACCCGTGACTTAACCTGATTCCTCATTTTTTCTTCTTCTCCCTCTTTCCCTTTCCTCTTTCCTTTTTTTGTCTTTCTTCTGTCGCGTGTTTCTGTTCCTTCATTATTTATTTCATCACTTACCCTTCCCTCCACCTCTTTGCACTTGCTCTCCCTCTGTGGGCACCTAGCTCCCTTGCAGTGCTCCCCTTTCTTTATATTTGACTGGCTCCTCCTCCTTAGTTCCCCAATACTACCACTACTACTACTACAACTACTACTACTACTACTACTACTACTTCCACCACTACTACTACTACTACTACTTCCACCACTACTACTACTACTACCACCACCACTACCTCTTCCTGCCTATATATATCCGTCCTGCTCCACTTCTGATTCATCACTTTCTCCCTTCCACTCTTTTTACAGCGTAGCAGACCACACTTCACGATGCATTTCTCGAACAGGGTAAAGATCAAACCAGAGAGTGGGACAGTCAATGACTCGTCCAAGCTAACACTTGCAGCTGTCGTCAGTGGCAGACTGCAAGTCAAGTTTAATGCGATTTTGTCGCTAAAGAGACCTTCGTTGTCGTCTGTACTGACGACACCGAGGCTGAAAAACTCATTACCACCACTGCTACAACCACTCTACGAGATCAGGGATTTGTTGTCTTGACTTCCCCAGCTCTGAGGGCCAGGAGAACTGTTCCTCATGAGACTCGACAGGCTCATCACTGCCCAAGCTACCGAAGAAATCAAGTCGTCCATTGAAGAACAGAACCCTTGGGCCAAGGTGGAATTCATTACCAAAATACCCAATGCCTCCTCCATGCTGAAGGTCACCTTCAGTGACGTCAACATGGCAGCCAGAGCTCTCGCTGAGGGACTGGCTATTCACTACTTCCACATCAATACAGCCTTCATCGAAGCAGAAAAATTCCATCAAATTCCACAGTGTTCCAACTGTTACTCATACCTACATACCACCAAAGACTGCCCTGCCAAGAATAAGAAGTTCTGCTCCACCTGCGGCCAAGAAGGTCATGACTTCAAGAGGTGCACTACTGACTCTCCACCTAAATGCTTGAACTGCAAGAATGATCACCATACTCTTGCTGCCAAGTGCCCAACCAGACGAGATATACTTAATAAACAACTCCAACAACAAAAAAAAACCCTCTGCACAAGCGACTACATATGCTGCTATTATCAAGCTTCAAGCAGATACTGCCAAGATTTTTCAAGCCACGCAAAGCTGCATCTACCACTTCTTCGCCAGCTCTTGCTGGCGACTCCACCAAGATTCTTTACTGCATCATATATGCTCAAGTGCAGAATGTAGCTGAACCTGGTTCCTTTAACACCACCATCAACGAACTCTTCAAGCTCAACAACATACCAGGTTTCACATTCCCTAAATCTCCACCTTCCACAGAGATCATAAAATCCATAGCAAATGTCTCCATCATTACCGCTGCTCCACCGCTACCACACCTTCCTCCCGACACAGAGATGGACCAATCAGAGACCACTGAGACGCCGACCGATTTCACCAATGAGAGTTCACCAGCACCTGCTTCCACCTCCGTCACAACGGACCAATCAGACACCTCACCTCAAAAGTCTCAGCCGCCAGTCAAGAAGGTTAAAACACAAGAGCCTTGGGATGCATCCCTACGTACTACCGCCACTCCTTCACAAGAAGTTCATTGCTTGCCTGGTGTATACTTCTACACAACCAACCAGAATTAGAATGCAATGTACACTCCAGAAATTATTCAACGCCTCCACAACGGGACAGTCAAGTTCACCTGCGACTCAACTCGATCATTCACCAATGAATCCCTGATCAACCTACTCTCAAAATGTCACCGCTTTGTGGCACTCGACTACAAAGAAATTCAGGACTCTCCAGAATGGGGATGCCGAAGACGGTACCCTCATCTAGCAGGACTGTCAATGATCAATCATCGTGAAGGCAAGTTTCCCCAGCACATTGCTGCCTGCTAAAGCTGGGGTGTGGTTCCAAAAAGAACCCTGTAATTGCTGCCTACGCCCTCCTATGCTGCTGAAGATGCTAAACGAGAAGATACTTCCCACTTGGGGAGTCTCCGCAAGACAGAAGAAGTCACCCTCCAACCGGAGGGCCCCAAGAAACAATACAGAAGAAAGAAGAAGATGAACGACACCCCCCGCCCGGGAGGCCACCGCCGGGTCGCCATCTGGAGAAGACCCGGGCTGGAAGTACCGGCAAACCTACAACAACAACAACTTCTGATTCATCCTGTCACTTCAACTCACCAACTCACACACACACACCTTCATCGACCAACGATTTCGCCTCTCTAATTACCTCGTGTTTAGAGTGATTTTCCTCAGAGTGGTGGTTACTGGACCTTCGTCTTCACCATCAGGATTGGTGCGTCGGTGGCTGCCTACCCAAGGGCAGGAAGCCTCCCTCTGCACTCCTGTTGCTGTCTGAAGTCTCCACGCCTCAGACTGTACATGTAGTCTACACGCCATACAACCAGTGTTGCCTCTCCTCGCCGCTGTCTGAAGTCTCCACGCCTCAGCCTGTATGTGAAGTCTGCACGCCATACAGCTAGTGTTGGCTCTCCTCACCTCTCACAGCCAGTGTTGCCTCTCTTCATCCAGTGGTAGTTACTAGACCTTCGTCTAGACCAGCAGGATTGGTGCATCGGTGGCTGCCTACCCAAGGGCAGGGAGCCTCCCTCTGCACTCCTGTTGCTGTCTGAAGTCTCCACGCCTCAGCCTGTACGTGTGGTCTGCACTCCATACAGCCAGTGTTGCCTCTCCACGCCCTTCAGGGCATACAGTGCTCCATCAAGCTACAGCTCACCTCCTCAGTGTCCTGTTCCTCCAGCGACGGACTCCACAAGAAAACTTTAAAGTTATTGCCAGGCAAGTACGTGTGTCTACTTCACACGTACTTGCCTAGCCAATTATTCTCACAGATTTGGCCGCCACATCTAATTTACGATGCCTTCTACTTCCTTCCCCTTTCCATTCCTCCTCTACCGCCAACACCTGCCTCTACTATGTCTACTCCTGCCTATATGGCCTACACTGCCTCTACCTCTTCCAAACCCAATTCTTTCTCGCTTAACCTCAAATACTCTAAATCTGATCATGCCACTATCTGTCCTAGAAATTTATTGTACCAGATCACTGGCACACCTCAGGCTTCAAACTCCTTCTTGACAGACATTCTTACGAAACGTACACCTCAACCGAGACCAGACAAAAACTTCTCAACGCAGGCTTCACTATTATTTGGACTCCTGAACACCACGCCAAATGCACAGTGATCGCAAAACACGTAAACTATTCTCTCCTGAATGCCTATGACACAGACAAAGAAGACTTAATCAAAGACATCAGTACTAAGAACAAAGTCTCTGTTGACGATATTTACAAACCTGAGAACTCTACCATCCTCAAAATCCGCTGTTCAAGTCCTTCTAACGCCTCTACACTCTTTAATCAATGAATCCTTGTCAAGACCATCCGCATTCCTCCAAACACTATCTTCACTCCAAACTTTCACCCTATCACACAATGTCTGAAATGTTACAAATTCGGCCACGACAAAATCTCATGCACCTCCACACATATCTGCTCCAGATGTTTAGCAACTGGCCACTTCTGGAACACTTGCAACCTCCCCCTTAAATATTCTAACTGCGGCGGGTCACACACTGCAGTTGCAAATTCCTGCACTTCTAGAAAAGATATTCTCTCCACCCTCAGAGCTAGCCAACCTCCCTCCCTCCCCAACCCTTTCCCTGCACCTCTCTCCCCTACCATACCTTCCTCTCCTACCCCCAATGCCTGGGTTACTCCACGCACTTGGTCTACCTCTCCTACTCTACACACTTCAAACACCAACACACAGGCTACAAGCACTTCTCCTTCTACACCTACACCCACACTAGACTACAAAACTGTCAACTCAACACTGCTGCCCACTCTGCGATGGTAATCTCTCAAGCTTACCAATCAGACTACTCACATGTTCTTAACCTAATCTTGTCTGCTAACAATCTTCCCTCTTTAATTATCCCTCCTTCCTGCTTCTCTTCTAAGCCCCCTACAACCTCTACCTCCTCCCTATCTCCCACCCCCCCACTTCCTACACCCACCAGCTCTCCCCCTCTCCTACCCCTCTTCACTACTTCTACCCCTTCCACCAACACCCCTACTGCTGCTGCTATGACCATGCCTCCTCCTACCTCCTTAACCACATCCTCATCCCCAACCAAAGCTTCCACTTCTTCATCCCTTACCACAGCTTCCACTTCGTCATCCCCTACCAAAGCTTCCACGTCCTCTGCATCTACCTTCACCCACTCCTCCACCACAATCAAAACTTCATCCAGGTCCAACTCCACCTTCTCCAGACAAAATCCACTCAAACCTAAACCTACCCCAACTTCTGACAGACAGACCAAAGAACATAAAAACAGATCCATCTCTTCCTCCCCCTCCAGGAAACGGGTTCGTAACACCTACAAACACACATCCACTGATGGCACCACTATCATGGGCTTTAATCCAAACTCCTCCCCCAACATTAACTTTGCTATGACAAAACCATTAAATCATGTTTAAAGTGATTCAGTTCAACATACGTTCTTACTATACAATTAGACACCTACTGGCCGAGTTCCTTGAAGCAGAGAGGCCAGATATTGTTTTGCTAAACAGTACCTGCCTCAAAGCCCCTCAACGTATCCGCATTATGGTTATACTGCACTACAGTCCCCCTATGATCCCCACGATGGGGATGCCATCCTTGTCAAATCCAACATAAAACACGAATTTCTCCCAATCCCTTTTTTCACCAACACTGTCTTGCAGTCAGAATACACACCTACCTTGGTCCCTTTATCTTTTTCACCACCTATGCTCGCCCAAACACTATTCTCAACATACACAATCTTTCCTTAGTCTTCAACTACACCAACATACCTATTAGCTGACATGAATGCCAAACACACAGCCTTTCATCACACCAGTAACAACCAACATGGTCACCAATTACTCAACTTCACAACCCATAAACACCTAATTCATCTCGACCCAGGCTTCAATACCTTCTACAACCACACGGGCCAAGGCAAACCAGGCATCATTCTGGCAAACCGAGCCAGCTCTCTATTTCAACACTACATCTCACCTGGCCCTATTACAGGGTCTGATCACATCCCAGTCATCTTACACATCTCCTCCAACCCTATCCTCATTCCAACCACACCTTCCTTCTCCTACAAGAACGCTGACTGGGATGCTTTCAAACAACACACAGACAATATTAACCTCACCTATGACTACAACAACAAACCTATCTCTGACATCGATACTCAACTTGGTCTCAGATCACTGAGTTTACCTAACTTCAAAGCTGCTACTGCTATCCTCATTCCTAAACCCAAAAAACCACTCTGATCCTAGAAACTATCGCCCTATCAGCCTCCTCAAAACTTTAGGTAAACTAAAGAACGTACGTTGAACTGAATCACCTTAAACAACAAGGCATGGTGCTAGGTAACACCCCACGCTAATCCCAGACAGGATATCTTGCGGCATCTTCTAGAGTATTACTAGATATACTTGCACTGTCGATTAAATGTACATTCATTATCAGGTCAAGGTCATAAACCAGTCTACTTGATTATCGCTTAATTTCCCGACCAACTCAACACAGAAACAAATCTAACCCGCTTTGCTTAAACTTTAAATCAATATTTCTTTAATAGTGTGTTATGTTCTAGCTAACCCTCCTGGATCAAAGGAATTCTTGTTAACCTTACATACTAACATCTCTATGTTTAGCAAGTGAGTGTTGGCCTTTGTAATACACTTGTGGATCAATCTTGTTAACCTGCACCATCTTAGTTACTCACCTCTCCTTGTTCAGTAGGTGAGTGTTGGTCTCTGTAACACACTTGTGGATCAATCTTGTTAACCTGCACCATCTTAGTTACTCACCTCTCCTTGTTCAGTAGGTGAGTGTTGGCCTTTGTAACACACTTGTGGATCAATCTTGTTAACCTGCACCATCTTAGTTACTCACCTCTCCTTGTTCAGTAGGTGAGTGTTGGTCTCTGTAACACACTTGTGGATCAATCTTGTTAACCTGCACCATCTTAGTTACTCACCTCTCCTTGTTCAGTAGGTGAGTGTTGGCCTTTGTAACACACTTGTGGATCAATCTTGTTAACCTGCACCATCTTAGTTACTCACCTCTCCTTGTTCAGCAGGTGAGTGTTGGCCTCTATAATACAATTGTGGATCACACTGACAGAATCACTGAAGTTGGTTGTCCTGCAACATATGTTCTCTGCAGTGAGGTTTGCGTGGTACTTGTAGCAGCTTTTGTCATAGACTGGGTGGTGTTCCTTAGTCTTTTGTTGTGGTGGTGCTGGTGTTTGTGATAATGGTAGTGGTGCTTGTGGTTTTAATAATGATGCTGATGGTGGTAAGTGTAAGCGAGGCAGCAAGAAAGGACTCAGGAGCAGCAAGACAAGCGCAGTCATCAGCATCAGCCTCAACATTAACACTTGTATCTGCCTCATCTTCGCCATCCTTGTTTACACTGTAACCTGGCGAGCAATAAGAAATACTGCAGTTTGTTGTTGCAAAACTATGTTATAATAATTTTATGGAACACATTCATACCTAATACACAACCAAAAATACAATGAAGTGAAGCTCAGGAACAAGAGAGCATCGGAAATAATAGAGCAGTTGAAATATCTGGCTATGTCGCTAAGGTAATATGTACTCTGATGCTAAGTTTGCAGGTTCGAATCCCCAAACCTAGGGTTGGGTGGTCCTGTGCTTTAAAGCGTCATGTGGTTCTTGCTTACCATGAGGCAGGACAGTACAACATGGGTTCGAATCCTTGGCTAGCGCAGTGTTTTATTGATCAATTCCACTCGTTCATGGTTACAATAATATATATATATATATATATATATATATATATATATATATATATATATATATATATATATATATATATATATAAATATATATATTAATTTATTTATTTTATTATCACACTGGCCGATTCCCACCAAGGCAGGGTGGCCCGAAAAAGAAAAACTTTCACCATTATTCACTCCATCACTGTCTTGCCAGAGGGGTGCTTTACACTACAGTTTTTAAACTGCAACATTAACATCCCTCCTTCAGAGTGCAGGCACTGTAATTCCCATCTCCAGGACTCAAGTCCGGCCTGCCGGTTTCCCTGAATTCCTTCATAAATGTTACTTTTCTCACACTCTAACAGCAAGTCTAGTATTTAAAACCATTTGTCTCCATTCACTCCTCTCAAATACGCTCACGCATGCCCGCTGGAAGTCCAAGCCCCTCGCACAAAAAACCTTCTTTACCCCCTCCCTCCAACCTTTCCTAGGCTGACCCCTACCCCGCCTTCCTTCCACTACAGACTGATACACTCTTGAAGTCATTCTGCTTCGCTCCATTCTCTCTACATGTCAGAACCACCTCAACAACCCTTCGTCAGCCCTTTGGACAACAGCTTTGGCAATCCCGCACCTCCTCCTAACTTCCAAACTACGAATTCTCAGCGTTATATTCACACCACACATTGCCCTAAGACATGACATCTCCACTGCCTCCAGCCTTCTCCTCGCTGCAACATTCATCACCCACGCTTCACACCCATATAAGAGCATTGGTAAAACTATACTCTCATACATTCCTCTCTTTGCATCCAAGGGCAAAGTTCTTTGTCTCCACAGACTCTTAAGAGCACCGCTCACCCTTTTTCCCTCATCAATTCTATGATTCACCTCATCTTTCATAGATCCATCCGCTGGCACGTCCACTCCCAAATATCTGAATACTTTCACCTCCTCCGTACCCTCTCCCTCCAATCTGATATCCAATCTTTCATCATCTAATCTTTTTTTATCTTCATAACCTTACTCTTTCCTGAATTCACTTTTAATTTTATTCTTTTACATACCCTACCAAATTCATCCACCAGCCTCTGCAACTTCTTTTCAGAATCTCCCAAGAGCACAGGGTCATCAGCATAGAGAAGTGGATAAAAAGGCTTCAAGGAAGAATATTTGAATTTCTTCCTGAAGCCGTTTGAATATTCCACTTCCCCTACCACCCCATCTTTTCATATATATTTTTTTTTTACCTATAAGAATATTTTATTACATAATATGGTACAGAAGATTTAAGAGATTCATTGTTGACATAAAGGTGGCATATAAGGTACATGTTGTTACGTGTGTATCACCGATTATAAGGCGAAAATCTCATCCAGCTCCTCAGTGCTGGGGCGTGTGCCCAAAATATAGCAGTCATTATCCCTTTGAACAGCCGCACTGAGCCGCTGGAACATATATATATATACATATATATATATATATATATATATATATATATATATATATATATATATATATATATATATATATATAATATATATATATATATATATATATATATATATATATATATATATATATATATATATATATATATGTATATATGTATGTCGTGCCGAATATGTAAAACTGGTCAATTAGCAAGAACTCATTTAAAATAAAGTCCTTTCTAAAATTTTCTCTTGTACGTTTAAAGATGTATTTTTTTCATTAATGTTAATGTAAATTTTTTTAATTTTGCTCCAAAAGGATCTTAGAAAACTTACCTAACCTTATTATAAAAAGAACAATTTATTTTAGCCTAACCCAACTAAATACATTTTAGATTTGTTTACAATAATTTAATACTAAACAAACATAGTGAAATATATTTTTTTCGTTAGGTTCAGAATGATTTTGGCGAAATTATTGCATAAACAAATTTTCACTTGTCCCATATGGCAAGATGAACGTTGCTGTTTAAGCCAAGATCGCAAGTTCTGCCTATTCGGCACGATATATATATATATATATATATATATATATATATATATATATATATATATATATATATATATATATATATATATATATATGTATGTCGTGCCGAATATGTAAAACTGGTCAATTAGCAAGAACTCATTTAAAATTAATTACTTTCTAAAATTTTCTCTTATATGTTTAAAGATATATTTTTTTCATTAATGTTAATGTAAAAATTTTTAATTTTGCTACAAAGGACTCTTAGAAAACTTATCTAACCTTATTATAACAAGAACATTTTATTTTAGCCTAACCCAACTAATTATATTTTATATTTGTTTACAATAATTTAATACTAAACAAACACAGTTAAATATATTTTTTTTCGCTAGGTTCAGAATGATTTTGGGGAAATTATTGCATACACAAATTTTCACTTGTCCTATATGGCAAAATGAACATTGCTATTTAAGCCAAGATCGCAAGTTCTGCCTATTCGGCACGACACACACATATACATATATATATACACATATATATATACACATATATATACACATATATATATACACATATATACACATATATATATATATATATATATATATATATATATGTCGTGCCGAATAGGCAGAACTTGCGATCTTGGCTTAAATAGCAAAGCTCATCTTGCCATATAGGACAAGTGAAAATTTGTGTATGCAATAATTTCGCCAAAATCATTCTGAACATAACGAAAAAAATATATTTCACTGTGTTTGTTTAGTATTATATTACTGTAAACAAATCTAAAATATATTTAGTTGGGTTAGGCTAAAATAAATTGTTCTTGTTATAATAAGGTTAGGTAAGTTTTCTAAGATTCTTTTGGTGCAAAATTAAAAATTTTGACATTAACATTAATGGAAAAAATATATCTTTAAACGTATAAGAGAAAATTTTAGAAAGGACTTAATTTTAAATGAGTTCTTGCTAATTGACCAGTTTTACATATTCGGCACGACATATATATATATATATATATATATATATATATATATATATATATATATATATATATATATATATATATATATATATATGTCGTGCCGAATATGTAAAACTGGTCAATTAGCAAGAACTTCCTCAGTGCCTCCCTTGCCTCTGGATACTTCCCTTCCCTCTTCAAAGCTGCTACTGCTATCCTCCTTCCTAAACCCAATAAAGACCACTCTGATCTTAGAAACTATCGCCCTATCAACCTCCTCGAAACTTTAGGAAAACTCTTTGAAAAACTCATCAATCATCGCTTTCGCAGATACCTGGAACACAACTCTACTTTCTGATGGTCAATTTGGCTTCAGAACTCACAGATCCTCACAGGATGCCATTAACATCAGTCTCAACTACATCCACACAAACACAAAACAAAGAAACAGGACAGCCCTGGTTGCAAAAGACGTTGAAAAAGCTCATGAAGGGCGCAAACACAAACTCTGCACTAATTTTAACCTGCCTCTCACTACTCGTAAACTCCTCTGCAACTTCCTAGACGGCCGCACTATGAGAATCAAATTTCAAGGCTGCTACTCTGACTACTTCACACTAAATGCTGGAGTATCCCAGGGATCTGTCCTCTCCCCTACCCTCTACATTTTATACACTAACGACATTCCAACACCTGTATACAACAACTCTATCACTCTAGCCTATGCAGACGACATTACACAACTTATCACTCACGCCAATATTGATACACTCACACACAAAACACAAAATGAGGTCGACAGGATAGCCATCTGGGAACAAAAATGGAGGATCAAATCCAATGCAGCTAAATCCAGCATTACATATTTTAACTATAGGAAACGTGATCCTCCATTACCTGTCGAGCTCAGAACTGCTGACACCCGCACTTACATCCCCATCATCACACAATCTGTCACTGTTCTTGGCGTTAATCTTGACTACCTTCTACGCTTACACGGACACATTCACTCAAGGCATGCAATAGCTAGTAAGGCCCTTGCGGGCCTCTACAAGCTGCAACATGCCTCCCAACGCACCAAACTACACCTCTACAAATCCATAATATGTCCTCTGATAACTTACTCGCCTCTAGCCCTCTCTCTGGTAGCTAAAACGAACTTACTTAAATTGCAGCGTGTCCAGAACAAGGCTCTGCGCTGGGTGCTTGATGTCAGATGGGAGGACTTCGCCACAAGCGAGTCTCTCCATGCCCAATTAGACATCCCTGCGCTGAATCTGTACTGGAAGGCGCTCAGTGACATACAAATGGACAAACTTGAGACACGACATGACTACTTGACCTCCCTCCTTGACGAAGACATTCGCAGACCCACAAACCAACACAACCTTTTCTACTCCTTGTATTATCCTGCTCCTAACCCAATTTACAAATAACCTTGGATTCACTGACAGGTACATTCTCTGACAGGTACCTAGCGCTGTTCATTCTCTGACCCACGTTCGCTTTAGCTTTTGGGTTAAGACATGGCTCAATTCTACACTCCTCTCTAGCGCTAATCTTCGCCTGTCCCGTCCTCCCCGCTCACCCCACCGGAGTCCCAAAAGAAGAGCCTGAATTTTTGTAATCGATGTCTGTCACACGATCGACTTAGCTGCTGGATTAAGCCCAGGCTCTATTTCTACGACTACGAACACTCCTCTCCAGTGCTATTCTTAGTCTGTCCCGTCTTCCCTGCTCATCCTATTTGCGATCTTACCTGAACTTTGCTCCAGATTCTCCTCCACCACGATGCTGTAAACACTAACTCCAAGGCTGAGGGACTGATTACCTCATCTTTTGTATATAGTTCTACTGTCTTCTAATTATGTTTCGCCACTAGATGGCGAAACGTCTACAATAAAGATATACAGATGTTGCACATGTGTCTAAACGTTCATATTGTCGGTATTTTATACCTTTCTTGCTGCTCTAGAGGTGGTATGAGGCTCATAGGGTTGAGTCCTGGCCTGCCGAAGTTTGGTAAATGATATATATATATGTATATATATATATATATATATATATATATATATATATATATATATATATATATATATATATATATATATTATTTATTTTATTATCACACTGGCCGATTCCCACCAAGGCAGGGTGGCCCGAAAAAGAAAAACTTTCACCATCATTCACTCCATCACTGTCTTGCCAGAAGGGTGCTTTACACTACAGTTTTTAAACTGCAACATTAACACCCCTCCTTCAGAGTGCAGGCACTGTACTTCCCATCTCCAGGACTCAAGTCCGGCCTGCCGGTTTCCCTGAATCCCTTCATAAATGTTACTTTGCTCACACTCCAACAGCACGTCAAGTATTAAAAACCATTTGTCTCCATTCACTCCTATCAAACACGCTCATGCATGCCTCCTGGAAGTCCAAGCCCCTAGCACACAAAACCTCCTTTACCCCCTCCCTCCAACCTTTCCTAGGCCGACCCCTACCCCGCCTTCCTTCCACTACAGACTGATACACTCTTGAAGTCATTCTGTTTCGCTCCATTCTCTCTACATGTCCGAACCACCTCAACAACCCTTCCTCAGCCCTCTGGACAACAGTTTTGGTAATCCCGCACCTCCTCCTAACTTCCAAACTACGAATTCTCTGCATTATATTCACACCACACATTGCCCTCAGACATGACATCTCCACTGCCTCCAGCCTTCTCCTCGCTGCAACATTCATCACCCACGCTTCACACCCATATAAGAGCGTTGGTAAAACTATACTCTCATACATTCCCCTCTATGCCTCCAAGGACAAAGTTCTTTGTCTCCACAGACTCCTAAGTGCACCACTCACTCTTTTTCCCTCATCAATTCTATGATTCACCTCATCTTTCATAGACCCATCCGCTGACACGTCCACTCCCAAATATCTGAATACGTTCACCTCCTCCATACTCTCTCCTTCCAATCTGATATTCAATTTTTCATCACCTAATCTTTTTGTTATCCTCATAACCTTACTCTTTCCTGTATTCACCTTTAATTTTCTTCTTTTGCACACCCTACCAAATTCATCCACCAATCTCTGCAACTTCTCTTCAGAATCTCCCAAGAGCACAGTGTCATCAGCAAAGAGCAGCTGTGACAACTCCCACTTTGTGTGTGATTCTTGATCTTTTAACTCCACGCCTCTTGCCAAGACCCTCGCATTTACTTCTCTTACAACCCCATCTATAAATATATTAAACAACCACGGTGACATCACACATCCTTGTCTAAGGCCTACTTTTACTGGGAAAAAATTTCCCTCTTTCCTACATACTCTAACTTGAGCCTCACTATACTCGTAAAAACTCTTCACTGCTTTCAGTAACCTACTTCCTACACCATACACTTGCAACATCTGCCACATTGCCCCCCTATCCACCCTGTCATACGCCTTTTCCAAATCCATAAATGCCACAAAGACCTCTTTAGCCTTATCTAAATACTGTTCACTTATATGTTTCACTGTAAACACCTGGTCCACACACCCCCTACCTTTCCTAAATCCTCCTTGTTCATCTGCTATCCTATTCTCCGTCTTACTCTTAATTCTTTCAATTATAACTCTACCATACACTTTACCAGGTACACTCAACAGACTTATCCCCCTATAATTTTTGCACTCTCTTTTATCCCCTTTGCCTTTATACAAAGGAACTATGCATGCTCTCTGCCAATCCCTAGGTACCTTACCCTCTTCCATACATTTATTAAATAATTGCACCAACCACTCCAAAACTATATCCCCACCTGCTTTTAACATTTCTATCTTTATCCCATCAATCCCGGCTGCCTTACCCCCTTTCATTTTACCTACTGCCTCACGAACTTCCCCCACACTCACAACTGGCTCTTCCTCACTCCTACAAGATGTTATTCCTCCTTGCCCTATACACGAAATCACAGCTTCCCTATCTTCATCAACATTTAACAATTCCTCAAAATATTCCCTCCATCTTCCCAATACCTCTAACTCTCCATTTAATAACTCTCCTCTCCTATTTTTAACTGACAAATCCATTTGTTCTCTAGGCTTTCTTAACTTGTTAATCTCACTCCAAAACTTTTTCTTATTTTCAACAAAATTTGTTGATAACATCTCACCCACTCTCTCATTTGCTCTCTTTTTACATTGCTTCACCACTCTCTTAACCTCTCTCTTTTTCTCCATATACTCTTCCCTCCTTGCATCACTTCTACTTTGTAAAAACTTCTCATATGCTAACTTTTTCTCCCTTACTACTCTCTTTACATCATCATTCCACCAATCGCTCCTCTTCCCTCCTGCACCCACTTTCCTGTAACCACAAACTTCTGCTGAACACTCTAACACTACATTTTTAATCCTACCCCATACCTCTTCGACCCCATTGCCTATGCTCTCATTTGCCCATCTATCCTCCAATAGCTGTTTATATCTTACCCTAACTGCCTCCTCTTTTAGTTTATAAACCTTCACCTCTCTCTTCCCTGATGCTTCTATTCTCCTTGTGTCCCATCTACCTTTTACTCTCAGTGTAGCTACAACTAGAAAGTGATCTGATATATCTGTGGCCCCTCTATAAACATGTACATCCTGAAGTCTACTCAACAGTCTTTTATCTACCAATACATAATCCAACAAACTACTGTCATTTCGCCCTACATCATATCTTGTATACTTATTTATCCTCTTTTTCTTAAAATATGTATTACCTATAACTAAACCCCTTTCTATACAAAGTTCAATCAAAGGGCTCCCATTATCATTTACACCTGGCACCCCAAACTTACCTACCACACCCTCTCTAAAAGTTTCTCCTACTTTAGCATTCAGGTCCCCTACCACAATTACTCTCTCACTTGGTTCAAAGGCTCCTATACATTCACTTAACATCTCCCAAAATCTCTCTCTCTCCTCTGCATTCCTCTCTTCTCCAGGTGCATACACGCTTATTATGACCCACTTCTCGCATCCAACCTTTACTTTAATCCACATAATTCTTGAATTTACACATTCATATTCTCTTTTCTCCTTCTATAACTGATCATTTAACATTACTGCTACCCCTTCCTTTGCTCTAACTCTCTCAGATACTCCAGATTTAATCCCATTTATTTCCCCCCACTGAAACTCTCCTACCACCTTCAGCTTTGTTTCGCTTAGAGCCAGGACATCCAACTTCTTTTCATTCATAACATCAGCAATCATCTGTTTCTTGTCATCCGCACTACATCCACGCACATTTAAGCAACCCAGTTTTATAAAGTTTTTCTTCTTCTCTATTTTAGTAAATGTATACAGGAGAAGGGGTTACTAGCCCATTGCTCCCGGCATTTTAGTCGCCTCATACGACACGCATGGCTTACGGAGGAAAGATTCTTTTCCACTTCCCCATGGACAATAGAAGAAATAAAAAAGGACAAGAGCTATTTAGAAAAAGGAGAAAAACCTAGATGTATGTATATATATATATATGCATGTGCGTGTCTGTGAAGTGTGACCAAAGTGTAAGTAGGAATAGCAAGATATCCCTGTTATCTAGCGTGTTTATGAGACAGAAAAAGAAACCAGCAATCCTACCATCATGCAAAACAGTTACAGGTTTTTGTTTCACAGTCATCTGGCAGGACGGTAGTACTTCCCTGTGTGGTTGCTGTCTACCAACCTACTACTACAATATATATGTACAATATATACCTACTACTACAATATATATGTATATATATATATATATATATATATATATATATATATATATATATTATATATATATATATATATATATATATATATATATACATATATATATATATATATATATATATATATATATATATACATATATATATATAAATATATATATATATATATATATATATATATATATATATATATATATAAATATATATATATATATATATATATATATATATATATATATATATATATATATATATAAATATATATATATATATATATATATATATATATATATATATATATATATATATATATATATATATATATATATATATATATATATATATATATATATATATATATATATATATATATATACCAGGAGCACGAGCCATTGATCCAGCCAATAGCACTCTCCTCGGTGCTCCTCTTGGGTCCAATGCCATCGATCTGATCCTAGGAAAAAAAGTCTCACACCTCCGGACGATGGAAAGCAGGATGAAAGACATTGACACACACGATGCCTTCTACCTACTCACCAGGTGCCTGTCAACCCCAAAACTTACCTATTTTCTGAGATGCTCCCCAGCCTTCAGCAGTCCAAAACTCAAGGAATATGACTCTCTCCTGAAGGCCATGCTAGAGAGTGTATTGAATCTTTCCCTTGACGATGGACAGTGGTTGCAAGCCTCACTTCCGGTCAGGCTTGGAGGGCTAGGAGTACGCAGATCCTCCCAGATTGCTCTACCAGCTTTCCTATCCTCTTCCATTGCATCAAACGAGTTGATAAGACAAATTCTTCCTGACACCCTCAGTGACTCAGCAGGAATAGAAGACCCTAGCTATGTCAGTGCCATCACCGAATGGGAGACTCTTGCTGCTCCAGCACCAAACCCTAGTGCAGCACTGGCTCACAAACAGTCAAGCTGGGATAGCCCAATTGCTGAAAAGGTGCTTGCCAACATGCTCAGGGCTGCAACATCAGATAGGGAGATTGCCCGTCTCCAGGCTGTGAGTGCACCTCACTCCGGGGACTTCCTCCAAACAGTTCCCATATCGGCAATGGGAACGCGACTCGACCCTAAGACCCTCCGTATTGCAGTGGCTCTGCGCCTTGCTGCCCCAATTCACACAGAATATATGTGTATTTGCGGCGAAGTGCAAGCAGACCAATACGGTCTACATGGTCTTAACTGTTCCAAAACCAAGGGATGGCATGCAAGACACAATGAGGTCAACGACATCATTAAGAGAACCCTTGCTACAGCTGGATGCCCTGCCGAGAGGGAGCCACGATCACTTGCAGCAAACAATACCCACAACCCAGCAAACCGCCCCGACGGGATCACTATCTATTCTTGGAAGAATGGCAAGCTCTTAGCATGGGACTATACCTGTGTGTCCACACTGGCTGACACCTATATCCATCACAGTGTGGGGCGACGGGGAGGAGCTGCTGACCACAGGGAGGAGTACAAGATCAGCAAGTACAGGGACATTAGCCAACAGTATCAATTTGTCCCAGTGGGATCAGAGACCTTGGGATCATGGGGAAAAAATGCCACACGTTTCCTTAAAGAATTGGGTTCCAGACTCATCGACACCACAAGGGACCCAAGGGCAGCCACTTTCATGTTCCAGCGCCTCAGCGTCGCCATCCAGAGGGGAAATGCTTGCTGCATACTTGGTTCACGTCCAGCCTCGGAGGAGCTGGAGGAAATTCATCATCTTTGATACATTGTGCCATTGTATTCATGTTTATGTTTTTTTCTGTAAATGTATTTTGTTTATTAATAAATGTTCACATAGAATATAAATATAGGGGGTGGTAGGAGAAGAAAATATTCAAACAGCTCCGGGGAGAACCTTGAGTTTTCCCTGAGGTACGTTTATTGTCTTCTCTGAGGATGAGGGTCCCCATTCCAGCTATAGAGGTGGTACTTCCCTATATATATATATACATATATATATATATATATACATATATATATATATATATACACATATATATATATATATATAAATATATATATATATATATACATATATATATATATACATATATATATATATATGTCGTGCCGAATAGGCAGAACTTGCGATTTTGGCTTAAATAGCAACGCTCATTTTGCCATATAGGACAAGTGAAAATTTGTGTATGCAATAATTTCGCCAAAATCATTCTGAACCTAACGAAAAAGTATATTTGATTGTGTTTGTTTATTACTAAATTATTGTAAACGTATTTAAAATATATTTAGTTGGTTTAGGCTAAAACAAATTGTTCTTGTTATAATAAGGTTAAGTAAGTTTTCTAAGATTCTTTTGGTGCAAAATTAAAAATTTTTACATTAACATTAATGAAAAAATATATCTTTAAACATATAAGAGAAAATTTCAGAAAGGACTTAATTTTAAATGAGTTCTTGCCAATTGACCAGTTTTACATATGCGGCACGACATATATATATATATGTTGCAGCAAACAATACCCACAACCCAGCAAACCGCCCCGACGGGATCACCATCTATCCTTGGAAGAATGGCAAGCTCTTAGCATGGGACTATACCTGTGTGTCCACACTGGCTGACACCTATATCCATCACAGTGTGGGGCGACAGGGAGGAGCTGCTGACCACAGGGAGGAGTACAAGATCAGCATGTACAGGGACATTAGCCAACAGTATCAATTTGTCCCAGTGGGATCAGAGACCTTGGGATCATGGGGAAAAATTGCCACACGTTTCCTTAAAGAATTGGGTTCCAGACTCATCGACACCACCAGGGACCCAAGGACAGCCACTTTCATGTTCCAGCGCCTCAGCGTCGCCATCCAGAGGGGAAATGCTTGCTGCATTCTTGGCTCACGTCCAGCCTCGGAGGAGCTGGAGGAAATTCATGATCTTTGATACATTGTGCCATTGTATTCATGTTTATGTTTTTTTTCTGTAAATGTATTTTGTTTATTAATAAATGTTAACATAGAATAAAAAATATATAGGGGGTGGTAGGAGAAGAAAATATTCAAACAGCTCCGGGGAGAACCTTGAGTTTTCCCTGAGGTACGTTTATTGTCTTCTCTGAGGATGAGGGTCCCCATTCCAGTTATAGAGGTGGTACTTCCCTATGTACATATATATATATATATATATATATATATATATATATATATATATATATATATATATATATATATATATATATATATATATATATGAGAAAAACTTTAAGAAACTGGGATGCTTGAATATGAGTGGATGCAGTGCGGATGATAAGAAAAAGATGACTGCCATTGTTATGATTGAAAAGGAGTTGGATATCCTATCTCTAAGCGAAACAAAGCTTAATAAATGGGAGCCCTTTGTTTGAACTTTGTATAGAAAGGTGTTGGTTATAGGTAACACATATTTTCAGAAAAAGTAGATAAATAAATATACAGGATATGATGTAGGGCGAAATGACAGTAGTTTGTGCGACTACATATTGATAGATGAAAGATTGTTGAGTACAGTTCAATATGTACATATTTATCGAGGGGTTACAGATATATCAGAGAGGTGAAGGTTTATAAACTAAAAGAGGAGGTACTTAGGGTAAGATATAAACAACTATTGGAGGATAGATGGGCTAGTGAGAGTATAGGTAATGGGGTCGAAGACGTATGGGGTAGGTTTAGGAATGTAGTGTTAGAGTGTTCAGCAGAAGTTTGTGGTTACAGGAAAGTGGGTGAAGGTGGGAAGAAGAGCGACTGGTGGAAAGATGATGTAAGGGAGAAAAACTTTGCTGAAAATAAGATAATAAGAAAAAAATTGGAGTGAGGTTAACAAGTTAAGGAAGTCTAGGGAACAAATGAATTTGATTGTTAAAAATATGAGAGGAGAGTTATTAAATGGAGAGTTAGAGGTATCAGGAAGATGGAGGGAATGTTTTGAGGAACTGTTAAATGTTGATGAAGATAAAGAAGCTGTGATTTCGTGTATAGGGCAAGGAAGAATAACATCTTGTAGGAATGAGGAAGAGTCAGTTGAGAGTGTGGGAAAAGTTTGTGAAGCAATGGGTAGAATGAAAGGGGATTACGGCAGCTGGGATTGATGGGATAAAGACAGAAATGTTAAAAGCAGGTGGGGGATATAGTTTTTGAGTGGTTGGTGCTTTTATTTAATAAATGTATGGAAGAGGGTAAGGTACCAAGAAAATGGCAGAGAGCATGCATAGTTCTTTTGTATAAGGGCAAAGGGAACAAAAGAGACAGTAAAAATTATAGGGGAATAAGTCTGTTGAGTATACCTGGTAAAGTGTATGGTAGAGTTAATATTGAAAGAATTAACAGTATGACGGAGAGTAGGTTAACAGATGAACAAGGAGACTTTAGGAAGGGTAGGGGTGTGTGGACCAAGCATTTACCGTGAAACATATAGGTAAACAGTATTTAGATATGGGTAAAGAGGTTTTCGTGGCATTTATGGATTTGTACAAGGCGTATGACAGTTTGGATGAGGAGGCGATGTGGCAGATGTTGCAAATGTATGGAATAGAAGGTAGGTTACTGAAAGCAGTGAAGAATTCTTATAAGTATAGTGAGGTTCAAGTTAAAGTATGTAGAAGAGAGGGAGATTATTTCCCAGTAAAAATAGGCCTTGAACAAGGATGTGTGATGTCACCATTGTTGTTTAATATATTTATAGATTGGGCTGTAAGAGAAGTGAATGTGCGGGTGTTGGCAAGAGGTGTGGGGGTTAAACGATAAAGAATCTAACACAGATTGGGAGTTGTCACAGCTGCTCTTTGCTGATGACACTGTGCTTTTGGGAGATTTTGAATAGAAGTTGCAAAGGTTGGTGGATGAGTTTGACAGGGTATGTAAATGAATAAAAGTGAAAGTGATTATAGGAAAGAGCAAGGTCATAAGGCTAACAAAAAAAAAAATAGGTGATGAAAGATTATCAGATTGGAGGGAGAGAGTATGGAGTATGTGAATGTATTCAGATGTTTAGGAGTGGATGTGTCAGCAGATGGGTCTATGAAAGATGAGATGACTTATAGAACTGATGAGAGGAAAAAGATGAGTGGTGAATTTAGAAGTCTGTGAAGACAGAGAATTTTGTCCATGGAAGCAAAGAGGGCAATGCAGGAAAGTGTAGTTATACCACCATTCTTTTATGGGTGTGAAACATGGGTGGTGAATGTTGCAACAAGGAGAAGGCTAGAGGCAGTGGAGATGTCATGTCTGAGAGCAATGTGTGGTGTGAATATAATTCAGAGAATTCGTGGATTGGAAAATAGGAGGAGGTGCGGGATTACCAAAACTATTATCCAGAGCGCTGACAAGGGGATGTTGAGGTGGTTTGGACAAGTAGAGGGAATGGAACAAAATAGATTGTCTTCGAGAGTTATATAAATCTGTAGTGATGGTAAGGCGGGGTAAGGTTCGGCTTAGGATAGGTTGAAGGAAGGGAGTAAAGGCAGTTATGTGTACAAAGGGCTTGGACTTCCAGCAAGCATGTGTGACCATCTTAGATAAGAGTGAATGGAGACAAATGGTTTTTCGGACTTGACATGCTGTTGGAGTGCAAGCAAGGTAACATTTATGAAGGGATTTAGGGAATCTGGCAGGCCGGACTTGAGTCCTGGAGATGGGAAGTAGAGTGTCTGCATTCTGAAGGAGGGTTGTTAATGTTGCAGTTTTATACCTGTAGTGTAAGTGTGCCTCTAGCAAGACAGTGATGGAGTGAATGATGAATGTTTTTCTTTTTTGGGCCACCCTGCCTAGGTAGGAGACGGCCAATGTGTTAATACTATAGATATATATATATATATTTTTATATATATATATATATATATGTGTATATATTTATATATATATTTAGATATATTTATATATTTATATATATATATATATATATATATATATATATATATATATATATATACATACATATGTATATATATACATATATATATATATATATATATATATATATATATATATATATATATTTATATATATATATATATATATATATATATATATATATATATATATACATATGTATGTATATATATATATATATATATATATATATATATATATATATATACATATGTATATATATATATATATATATATATATATATATATATATATATATATATATATATATATATATATACATAGAAGTGATGCAAGGAGGGAAGAGTATATGGAGAAAAAGAGAGAGGTTAAGAGATTGGTGAAGCAATGTAAAAAGAGAGCAAATGAGAGAGTGGGTGAGATGTTATCAACAAATTTTGTTGAAAATAAGAAAAAGTTTTGGAGTGAGATTAACAAGTTAAGGAAGCCTAGAGAACAATTGGATTTATCAGTTAAAAATAGGAGAGGAGAGTTATTAAATGGAGAGTTAGAGGTATTGGGAAGATGGAGGGAATATTTTGAGGAATTGTTAAATGTTGATGAAGATAGGGAAGGTGTGATTTCGTATATAGGGCAAGGAGGAATAACAACTTGTAGGAGTGAGGAAGAGTCAGTTGTGAGTGTGGGAGAAGTTCGTGAGGCAGTAGGTAAAATGAAAGGGGGTAAGGCAGCCGGGATTGATGGGATAAAGATAGAAATGTTAAAAGCAGGTGGGGATATAGTTTTGGAGTGGTTGGTGCAATTATTTAATAAATGTATGGAAGAGGGTAAGGTACCTAGGGATTGGCAGAGAGCATGCATAGTTCCTTTGTATAAAGGCAAAGGGGACAAAAGAGAGTGCAAAAATTATAGGGGGATAAGTCTGTTGAATATACCTGGTAAAGTGTATGGTAGAGTTATTATTGAAAGAATTAAGAGTAAGACGGAGAATAGGATAGCAGATGAACAAGGAGGCTTTAGGAAAGGTAGGAGGTGTTTGGACCATGTGTTTACAGTGAAACATATAAGTCAACAGTATTTAGATAAGGCTAAAGAGGTCTTTGTGGCATTTATGGATTTGGAAAAGGCGTATGACAGGGTTGATAGGGGGGCAATGTGGCAGATGTTGCAGGTGTATGGTGTAGGTGGTAGGTTACTGAAAGCAGTGAAGAGTTTTTACGAGGATAGTGAGGCTCAAGTTAGAGTATGTAGGAAAGAGGGAAATTATTTCCCAGTAAAAGTAGGCCTTAGACAAGGATGTGTGATGTCACCGTGGTTGTTTAATATATTTATAGATGGGGTTGTAAGAGAAGTAAATGCGAGGGTCTTGGCAAGAGGCATGGAGTTAAAAGATAAAGAATCACACATAAAGTAGGAGTTGTCACAGTTGTTCTTTGCTGATGACACTGTGCTCTTGGGAGATTCTGAAGAGAAATTGCAGAGGTTGGTGGATGAATTTGGTAGGGTATGCAAAAGAAGAAAATTAAAAGTGAATACAGGATAGAATAAGGTTATGAGGATAACAAAAAGATTAGGTGATGAAAGATTGGATATCAGATTGGAGGGAGAGAGTATGGAGGAGGTGAATGTATTCATATATTTGGGAGTGGACGTGTCGGTGAATGGGTCTTTGAAAGATGAGGTGAATCATACAACTGATGAGGGAAAAAGGGTGAGCGGTGCACTTAGGAGTCTTTGGAGACAAAGAACTTTGCCCTTGGAGGCAAAGAGGGGAATGTATGAGAGTATAGTTTTACCAACGCTTTTATATGGGTGTGAAGCATAGGTGATGAATGTTGCAGCGAGGAGAAGGCTGGAGGCAGTGGAGATGTCATGTCTGAGTGCAATGTGTGGTGTGAATATAATGCAGAGAATTCGTAGTTTGGAAGTCAGGAGGAGGTGCAGGATTATCAAAACTGTTGTCCAGAGGGCTGAGGAAGGGTTGTTGAGGTGGTTCGGACATGTAGAGAGAATGGAGCGAAACAGAATGACTTCAAGAGTGTATCAGTCTGTAGTGGAAGGAAGGTGGGGTAGGGGTCGGCCTAGGAAAGGTTGGAGGAAGGGGCTAAAGAAGGTTTTGTGTGCGAGGGCCCTGGACTTCCAGCGAGCATGCATGAGCGTGTTTGATAGGAGTGAAAGGAGACAAATGGTTTTTAATACTTGACGTGCTGTTGGAGTGTGAGCAAAGTAACATTTATGAAGGGATTCAGGGAAACCGGCAGGCCGGACTTGAGTCCTGGAGATGGGAAGTACAGTGCCTGCACACTGAAGGAGGGGTGTTAATGTTGCAGTTTAAAAACTGTAGTGTAAAGCACCCTTATGGCAAGACAGTGATGGAGCGAATAATGGTGAAAGTTTTTCTTTTTCGGGCCACCCTGCCTTGGCGGGAATCGGCTAATGTGTTAATAAAATAAAATAAAATAGTAATTTTATAAAAATAACAAAGATAATTATATTTTATGAAGGTTACAGAGACATGTAGGAATTTTAGGACATCCTAGGTCGCAAAAAATATCCTCCTTCTATACCTACTCCACTCATTTCTCCACAAGTCACTCTGGACCTATATTAATTTTAAATGAAATATACATCACCAGGAATTCTGGTACAACATTAATAAAAATATGTAAACTGTATATTAAATTTAAAAAAATGACTACATATACATTGAAGGAGAATTTATAATAAGAACACTCACCAATTTATCTGGAGATTACTTGGTGTGTCATACACAAACCCCTGACTAAAATATGAAGAAAATACTGGCCTCAAGTTCAACATAAATGGGCATCACTTAGCTGAGGTTTCCTAAATGTCCTGTCCACTTGCCTTCTCAAGTTCTGCAGGACTGCAATTCCAACAATTTCTGCTCCTATTTTGGAGGTTTCAACCACAATTTTACCTTCAGAGCGACGAAATTTTATGCGCATTTCACTAGGGTGTCTTTGCCCAGTTCAAAACAAAGGCGTCTCCCCCATGCGATGCTAACCACTCTCACTGGTTCTTTATGCATTTACAAATTAATTTTTATTAACTACAATATATTCCATCAATTTACATACAAAATACACTGTATTTTCGGAAAATATACAGTATTTCCTGCACTGCGGCCGGGCGGAGGTTATTGCTAAACGACTCAAATTACTCCTTCCTCTAGGAGGCCATTCCAGCAGGTTCTGGCTTGAGTGGCTGTTCTCCTAGTAGACCTTACTACAATTTCATCTTCTTGCATTGCTTGGTCAACACTATCTTCAATATCACTCGTGTCACTTTCTCCTAGATTTTCATTTACATTTCATTGAATACCATTTAATTTCAAGGGAATGAATTTGTTAATCATGTGTAAACTTCCCTGGCCACGACACAACACTTTGACATTCCAGACAACAACTTGTGCATCTGGGTACAATGTGAATACTTTGTCAGTTGAGAGTGTGGGAAAAGTTTGTGAAGCAATGGGTAGAATGAAAGGGGGGTACGGCAGCTGGGATTGATGGGATAAAGGCAGAAATGTTAAAAGCAGGTGGGGGATATAGTTTTTGAGTGGTTGGTGCTTTTATTTAATAAATGTATGGAAGAGGGTAATGTACCAAGGAAATTGCAGAGAGCATGCATAGTTGTTTTGTATAAGGGCAAAGGGAACAAAAGAGACAGTAAAAATTATAGGGGAATAAGTCTGTTGAGTATACCTGGTAAAGTGTATGGTAGAGTTAATATTGAAAGAATTAACAGTATGATGGAGAGTAGGTTAACAGATGAACAAGGAGACTTTAGGAAGGGTAGGGGTGTGTGGACCAAGCATTTACCGTGAAACATATAGGTAAACAGTATTTAGATATGGGTAAAGAGGTTTTCGTGGCATTTATGGATTTGGACAAGGCGTATGACAGTTTGGATGAGGAGGCGATGTGGCAGATGTTGCAAATGTATGGAATAGAAGGTAGGTTACTGAAAGCAGTGAAGAATTCTTATAAGTATAGTGAGGTTCAAGTTAGAGTATGTAGAAGAGAGGGAGATTATTTCCCAGTAAAAATAGGCCTTGAACAAGGATGTGTGATGTCACCATTGTTGTTTAATATATTTATAGATTGGGCTGTAAGAGAAGTGAATGTGCGGGTGTTGGCAAGAGGTGTGGGGGTTAAACGATAAAGAATCTAACACAGATTGGGAGTTGTCACAGCTGCTCTTTGCTGATGACACTGTGCTATTGGGAGATTTTGAATAGAAGTTGCAAAGGTTGGTGGATGAGTTTCACAGGGTATGTAAATGAATAAAAGTAAAAGTGAATATAGGAAAGAGCAAGGTCATAAGGCTAACAAAAAAAAATAGGTGATGAAAGATTATCAGATTGGAGGGAGAGAGTATGGAGTATGTGAATGTATTCAGATGTTTAGGAGTGGATGTGTCAGCAGATGGGTCTATGAAAGATGAGATGACTTATAGAACTGATGAGAGGAAAAAGATGAGTGGTGAATTTAGAAGTCTGTGAAGACAGAGAATTTTGTCCATGGAAGCAAAGAGGGCAATGCAGGAAAGTGTAGTTATACCACCATTCTTTTATGGGTGTGAAACATGGGTGGTGAATGTTGCAACAAGGAGAAGGCTAGAGGCAGTGGAGATGTCATGTCTGAGAGCAATGTGTGGTGTGAATATAATTCAGAGAATTCGTGGATTGGAAAATAGGAGGAGGTGCGGGATTACCAAAACTATTATCCAGAGCGCTGACAAGGGGATGTTGAGGTGGTTTGGACAAGTAGAGGGAATGGAACAAAATAGATTGACTTCGAGAGTTGTATAAATCTGTAGTGATGGTAAGGCGGGGTAAGGTTCGGCTTAGGATAGGTTGAAGGAAGGGAGTAAAGGCAGTTATGTGTACAAAGGGCTTGGACTTCCAGCAAGCATGTGTGACCATCTTAGATAAGAGTGAATGGAGACAAATGGTTTTTCGGACTTGACATGCTGTTGGAGTGCAAGCAAGGTAACATTTATGAAGGGATTTAGGGAATCTGGCAGGCCGGACTTGAGTCCTGGAGATGGGAAGTAGAGTGTCTGCATTCTGAAGGAGGGTTGTTAATGTTGCAGTTTTATACCTGTAGTGTAAGTGTGCCTCTAGCAAGACAGTGATGGAGTGAATGATGAATGTTTTTCTTTTTTGGGCCACCCTGCCTAGGTAGGAGACGGCCAATGTGTTAATACTATATATATATATATATATATATATATATATATATATATATATATATATATATATATATTATATATATATATATATATATATATATATATATATATATATATACACACATCTGTATATATATATATATATATATATATATATATATATATATAAATATATATATATATATATATATATATATATACATATGTATATATATATATATATTTATATATATATATATATATATATATATATATATATATATATATATATATATATATATATATATATACATAGAAGTGATGCAAGGAGGGAAGAGTATATGGAGAAAAAGAGAGAGGTTAAGAGATTGGTGAAGCAATGTAAAAAGAGAGCAAATGAGAGAGTGGGTGAGATGTTATCAACAAATTTTGTTGAAAATAAGAAAAAGTTTTGGAGTGAGATTAACAAGTTAAGGAAGCCTAGAGAACAATTGGATTTATCAGTTAAAAATAGGAGAGGAGAGTTATTAAATGGAGAGTTAGAGGTATTGGGAAGATGGAGGGAATATTTTGAGGAATTGTTAAATGTTGATGAAGATAGGGAAGGTGTGATTTCGTATATAGGGCAAGGAGGAATAACAACTTGTAGGAGTGAGGAAGAGTCAGTTGTGAGTGTGGGAGAAGTTCGTGAGGCAGTAGGTAAAATGAAAGGGGGTAAGGCAGCCGGGATTGATGGGATAAAGATAGAAATGTTAAAAGCAGGTGGGGATATAGTTTTGGAGTGGTTGGTGCAATTATTTAATAAATGTATGGAAGAGGGTAAGGTACCTAGGGATTGGCAGAGAGCATGCATAGTTCCTTTGTATAAAGGCAAAGGGGACAAAAGAGAGTGCAAAAATTATAGGGGGATAAGTCTGTTGAATATACCTGGTAAAGTGTATGGTAGAGTTATTATTGAAAGAATTAAGAGTAAGACGGAGAATAGGATAGCAGATGAACAAGGAGGCTTTAGGAAAGGTAGGAGGTGTTTGGACCATGTGTTTACAGTGAAACATATAAGTCAACAGTATTTAGATAAGGCTAAAGAGGTCTTTGTGGCATTTATGGATTTGGAAAAGGCGTATGACAGGGTTGATAGGGGGGCAATGTGGCAGATGTTGCAGGTGTATGGTGTAGGTGGTAGGTTACTGAAAGCAGTGAAGAGTTTTTACGAGGATAGTGAGGCTCAAGTTAGAGTATGTAGGAAAGAGGGAAATTATTTCCCAGTAAAAGTAGGCCTTAGACAAGGATGTGTGATGTCACCGTGGTTGTTTAATATATTTATAGATGGGGTTGTAAGAGAAGTAAATGCGAGGGTCTTGGCAAGAGGCATGGAGTTAAAAGATAAAGAATCACACATAAAGTAGGAGTTGTCACAGTTGTTCTTTGCTGATGACACTGTGCTCTTGGGAGATTCTGAAGAGAAATTGCAGAGGTTGGTGGATGAATTTGGTAGGGTATGCAAAAGAAGAAAATTAAAAGTGAATACAGGATAGAATAAGGTTATGAGGATAACAAAAAGATTAGGTGATGAAAGATTGGATATCAGATTGGAGGGAGAGAGTATGGAGGAGGTGAATGTATTCATATATTTGGGAGTGGACGTGTCGGTGAATGGGTCTTTGAAAGATGAGGTGAATCATACAACTGATGAGGGAAAAAGGGTGAGCGGTGCACTTAGGAGTCTTTGGAGACAAAGAACTTTGCCCTTGGAGGCAAAGAGGGGAATGTATGAGAGTATAGTTTTACCAACGCTTTTATATGGGTGTGAAGCATAGGTGATGAATGTTGCAGCGAGGAGAAGGCTGGAGGCAGTGGAGATGTCATGTCTGAGTGCAATGTGTGGTGTGAATATAATGCAGAGAATTCGTAGTTTGGAAGTCAGGAGGAGGTGCAGGATTATCAAAACTGTTGTCCAGAGGGCTGAGGAAGGGTTGTTGAGGTGGTTCGGACATGTAGAGAGAATGGAGCGAAACAGAATGACTTCAAGAGTGTATCAGTCTGTAGTGGAAGGAAGGTGGGGTAGGGGTCGGCCTAGGAAAGGTTGGAGGAAGGGGCTAAAGAAGGTTTTGTGTGCGAGGGCCCTGGACTTCCAACGAGCATGCATGAGCGTGTTTGATAGGAGTGAAAGGAGACAAATGGTTTTTAATACTTGACGTGCTGTTGGAGTGTGAGCAAAGTAACATTTATGAAGGGATTCAGGGAAACCGGCAGGCCGGACTTGAGTCCTGGAGATGGGAAGTACAGTGCCTGCACACTGAAGGAGGGGTGTTAATGTTGCAGTTTAAAAACTGTAGTGTAAAGCACCCTTATGGCAAGACAGTGATGGAGCGAATAATGGTGAAAGTTTTTCTTTTTCGGGCCACCCTGCCTTGGCGGGAATCGGCTAATGTGTTAATAAAATAAAATAAAATAGTAATTTTATAAAAATAACAAAGATAATTATATTTTATGAAGGTTACAGAGACATGTAGGAATTTTAGGACATCCTAGGTCGCAAAAAATATCCTCCTTCTATACCTACTCCACTCATTTCTCCACAAGTCACTCTGGACCTATATTAATTTTAAATGAAATATACATCACCAGGAATTCTGGTACAACATTAATAAAAATATGTAAACTGTATATTAAATTTAAAAAAATGACTACATATACATTGAAGGAGAATTTATAATAAGAACACTCACCAATTTATCTGGAGATTACTTGGTGTGTCATACACAAACCCCTGACTAAAATATGAAGAAAATACTGGCCTCAAGTTCAACATAAATGGGCATCACTTAGCTGAGGTTTCCTAAATGTCCTGTCCACTTGCCTTCTCAAGTTCTGCAGGACTGCAATTCCAACAATTTCTGCTCCTATTTTGGAGGTTTCAACCACAATTTTACCTTCAGAGCGACGAAATTTTATGCGCATTTCACTAGGGTGTCTTTGCCCAGTTCAAAACAAAGGCGTCTCCCTCATGCGATGCTAACCACTCTCACTGGTTCTTTATGCATTTACAAATTAATTTTTATTAACTACAATATATTCCATCAATTTACATACAAAATACACTGTATTTTCGGAAAATATACAGTATTTCCTGCACTGCGGCCGGGCGGAGGTTATTGCTAAACGACTCAAATTACTCCTTCCTCTAGGAGGCCATTCCAGCAGGTTCTGGCTTGAGTGGCTGTTCTCCTAGTAGACCTTACTACAATTTCATCTTCTTGCATTGCTTGGTCAACACTATCTTCAATATCACTCGTGTCAATTTCTCCTAGATTTTCATTTACATTTCATTGAATACCATTTAATTTCAAGGGAATGAATTTGTTAATCATGTGTAAACTTCCCTGGCCACGACACAACACTTTGACATTCCAGACAACAACTTGTGCATCTGGGTACAATGTCAATACTTTGTCAGTTGAGAGTGTGGGAAAAGTTTGTGAAGCAATGGGTAGAATGAAAGGGGGGTACGGCAGCTGGGATTGATGGGATAAAGGCAGAAATGTTAAAAGCAGGTGGGGGATATAGTTTTTGAGTGGTTGGTGCTTTTATTTAATAAATGTATGGAAGAGGGTAATGTACCAAGGAAATTGCAGAGAGCATGCATAGTTGTTTTGTATAAGGGCAAAGGGAACAAAAGAGACAGTAAAAATTATAGGGGAATAAGTCTGTTGAGTATACCTGGTAAAGTGTATGGTAGAGTTAATATTGAAAGAATTAACAGTATGATGGAGAGTAGGTTAACAGATGAACAAGGAGACTTTAGGAAGGGTAGGGGTGTGTGGACCAAGCATTTACCGTGAAACATATAGGTAAACAGTATTTAGATATGGGTAAAGAGGTTTTCGTGGCATTTATGGATTTGGACAAGGCGTATGACAGTTTGGATGAGGAGGCGATGTGGCAGATGTTGCAAATGTATGGAATAGAAGGTAGGTTACTGAAAGCAGTGAAGAATTCTTATAAGTATAGTGAGGTTCAAGTTAGAGTATGTAGAAGAGAGGGAGATTATTTCCCAGTAAAAATAGGCCTTGAACAAGGATGTGTGATGTCACCATTGTTGTTTAATATATTTATAGATTGGGCTGTAAGAGAAGTGAATGTGCGGGTGTTGGCAAGAGGTGTGGGGGTTAAACGATAAAGAATCTAACACAGATTGGGAGTTGTCACAGCTGCTCTTTGCTGATGACACTGTGCTATTGGGAGATTTTGAATAGAAGTTGCAAAGGTTGGTGGATGAGTTTCACAGGGTATGTAAATGAATAAAAGTAAAAGTGAATATAGGAAAGAGCAAGGTCATAAGGCTAACGAAAAAAAATAGGTGATGAAAGATTATCAGATTGGAGGGAGAGAGTATGGAGTATGTGAATGTATTCAGATGTTTAGGAGTGGATGTGTCAGCAGATGGGTCTATGAAAGATGAGATGACTTATAGAACTGATGAGAGGAAAAAGATGAGTGGTGAATTTAGAAGTCTGTGAAGACAGAGAATTTTGTCCATGGAAGCAAAGAGGGCAATGCAGGAAAGTGTAGTTATACCACCATTCTTTTATGGGTGTGAAACATGGGTGGTGAATGTTGCAACAAGGAGAAGGCTAGAGGTAGTGGAGATGTCATGTCTGAGAGCAATGTGTGGTGTGAATATAATTCAGAGAATTCGTGGATTGGAAAATAGGAGGAGGTGCAGGATTACCAAAACTATTATCCAGAGCGCTGACAAGGGGATGTTGAGGTGGTTTGGACAAGTAGAGGGAATGGAACAAAATAGATTGTCTTCGAGAGTTGTATAAATCTGTAGTGATGGGAAGGCGGGGTAAGGTTCGGCTTAGGATAGGTTGAAGGAAGGGAGTAAAGGCAGTTTTGTGTACAAAGGGCTTGGACTTCCAGCAAGCATGTGTGAGCATCTTAGATAAGAGTGAATGGAGACAAATGGTTTTTCGGACTTGACATGCTGTTGGAGTGCAAGCAAGGTAACATTTATGAAGGGATTTAGGGAATCTGGCAGGCCGGACTTGAGTCCTGGAGATGGGAAGTAGAGTGTCTGCATTCTGATGGAGGGTTGTTAATGTTGCAGTTTTATACCTGTAGTGTAAGTGTGCCTCTAGCAAGACAGTGATGGAGTGAATGATGAATGTTTTTCTTTTTTGGGCCACCCTGCCTAGGTAGGAGACGGCCAATGTGTTAATACTATATATACATATATGTATATATATATATATATATATATATGTATATATATATGTATATATATATATATATACATACATATGTATATATATATATATATACATACATATGTATATATATATATATATATATATATACATATGTATATATATATATATATATATATATATATATATACATAGAAGTGATGCAAGGAGGGAAGAGTATATGGAGAAAAAGAGAGAGGTTAAGAGACTGGTGAAGCAATGTAAAAAGAGAGCAAATGAGAGAGTGGGTGAGATGTTATCAACAATATTTGTTGAAAATAAGAAAAAGTTTTGGAGTGAGATTAACAAGTTAAGGAAGCCTAGAGAACAAATGGATTTATCAGTTAAAAATAGGAGAGGAGAGTTATTAAATGGAGAGTTAGAGGTATTGGGAAGATGGAGGGAATATTTTGAGGAATTGTTAAATGTTGATGAAGATAGGGAAGCTGTGATTTCGTATATAGGGCAAGGAGGAATAACAACTTGTAGGAGTGAGGAAGAGTCAGTTGTGAGTGTGGGGGAAGTTCGTGAGGCAGTAGGTAAAATGAAAGGGGGTAAGGCAGCCGGGATTGATGGGATAAAGATAGAAATGTTAAAAGCAGGTGGGGATATAGTTTTGGAGTGGTTGGTGCAATTATTTAATAAATGTATGGAAGAGGGTAAGGTACCTAGGGATTGGCAGAGAGCATGCATAGTTCCTTTGTATAAAGGCAAAGGGGACAAAAGAGAGTGCAAAAATTATAGGGGGATAAGTCTGTTGAATATACCTGGTAAAGTGTATGGTAGAGTTATTATTGAAAGAATTAAGAGTAAGACGGAGAATAGGATAGCAGATGAACAAGGAGGCTTTAGGAAAGGTAGGGGGTGTTTGGACCATGTGTTTACAGTGAAACATATAAGTCAACAGTATTTAGATAAGGCTAAAGAGGTCTTTGTGGCATTTATGGATTTGGAAAAGGCGTATGACAGAGTTGAAAGGGGGGAAATGTGGCAGATGTTGCAGGTGTATGGTGTAGGTGGTATTTTACTGAAAGCAGTGAAGAGTTTTTACGAGGATAGTGAGGCTCAAGTTAGAGTATGTAGGAAAGAGGGAAATTATTTCCCAGTAAAAGTAGGCCTTAGACAAGGATGTGAGATGTCACCGTGGTTGTTTAATATATTTATAGATGGGGTTGTAAGAGAAGTAAATGCGAGGGTCTTGGCAAGAGGCATGGAGTTAAAAGATAAAGAATCACACATAAAGTAGGAGTTGTCACAGTTGCTCTTTGCTGATGACACTGTTCTCTTGGGAGATTCTGAAAAGAAATTGCAGAGGTTGGTGGATGAATTTGGTAGGGTATGCAAAAGAAGAAAATTAAAAGTGAATACAGGATAGAATAAGGTTATGAGGATAACAAAAAGATTAGGTGATGAAAGATTGGATATCAGATTGGAGGGAGAGAGTATGGAGGAGGTGAATGTATTCATATATTTGGGAGTGGACGTGTCGGTGAATGGGTCTTTGAAAGATGAGGTGAATCATACAATTGATGAGGGAAAAAGGGTGAGCGGTGCACTTAGGAGTCTTTGGAGACAAAGAACTTTGCCCTTGGAGGCAAAGAGGGGAATGTATGAGAGTATAGTTTTACCAACGCTTTTATATGAGTGTGAAGCATAGGTGATGAATGTTGCAGCGAGGAGAAGGCTGGAGGCAGTGGAGATGTCATGTCTGAGTGCAATGTGTGGTGTGAATATAATGCAGAGAATTCGTAGTTTGGAAGTTAGGAGGAGGTGCAGGATTGTCAAAACTGTTGTCCAGAGGGCTGAGGAAGGGTTGTTGAGGTGGTTCGGACATGTAGAGAGAATGGAGCGAAACAGAATGACTTCAAGAGTGTATCTGTCTGTAGGTTGGAGGAAGGGGCTAAAGAAGGTTTTGTGTGCGAGGGCCCTGGACTTCCAGCGAGCATGCATGAGCGTGTTTGATAGGAGTGAAAGGAGACAAATGGTTTTTAATACTTGACGTGCTGTTGGAGTGTGAACAAAGTAACATTTATGAAGGGATTCAGGGAAACCGGCAGGCCGGACTTGAGTCCTGGAGATGGGAAGTACAGTGCCTGCGCTCTGAAGGAGGGGTGTTAATGTTACTGTTTAAAAGCTGTAGTGTAAAGCACCCTTATGGCAAGACAGTGATGGAGCGAATAATGGTGAAAGTTTTTCTTTTTCTGGCCACCCTGCCTTGGCGGGAATCGGCTAATGTGTTAATAAAATAAAATAAAATAGTAATTTTATAAAAATAACAAAGATAATTATATTTTATGAAGGTTACAGAGACATGTAGGAATTTTAGGACATCCTAGGTCGCAAAAAATATCCTCCTTCTATACCTACTCCACTCATTTCTCCACAAGTCACTCTGGACCTATATTAATTTTAAATGAAATATACATCACCAGGAATTCTGGTACAACATTAATAAAAATATGTAAACTGTATATTAAATTTAAAAAAATGACTACATATACATTGAAGGAGAATTTATAATAAGAACACTCACCAATTTATCTGGAGATTACTTGATGTGTCATACACAAACCCCTGCCTAAAATATGAAGAAAATACTGGCCTCAAGTTCAACATAAATGGGCATCACTTAGCTGAGGTTTCCTAAATGTCCTGTCCACTTGCCTTCTCAAGTTCTGCAGGACTGCAATTCCAACAATTTCTGCTCCTATTTTGGAGGTTTCAACCACAATTTTACCTTCAGAGCGACGAAATTTTATGCGCATTTCACTAGTGTGTCTTTGCCCAGTTCAAAACAAAGGCGTCTCCCCCATGCGATGCTAACCACTCTCACTGGTTCTTTATGCATTTACAAATTAATTTTTATTAACTACAATATATTCCATCAATTTACATACAAAATACACTGTATTTTCGGAAAATATACAGTATTTCCTGCACTGCGGCCGGGCGGAGGTTATTGCTAAACGACTCAAATTACTCCTTCCTCTAGGAGGCCATTCCAGCAGGTTCTGGCTTGAGTGGCTGTTCTCCTAGTAGACCTTACTACAATTTCATCTTCTTGCATTGCTTGGTCAACACTATCTTCAATATCACTCGTGTCACTTTCTCCTAGATTTTCATTTACATTTCATTGAATACCATTTAATTTCAAGGGAATGAATTTGTTAATCATGTGTAAACTTCCCTGGCCACGACACAACACTTTGACATTCCAGACAACAACTTGTGCATCTGGGTACAATGTCAATACTTTGTCCAGAGGCCACAATGTTCGATGACCTGGTTGAATGCTCTGTCGATTTACTGCCTCTGTCGCACCATAAAAATGTTCACTTAGTGCAAGAATATATTTCTTTCACCACACACTAGACCAATAATCAATTACTTTATTTAACATCTTAAATTTATCACATAACACTGCCGCATCATTGTAAGCTTCATCACTTTCTTCAGCATTATCTCTATAGACAAGGGCAGCTTCCAATTTCCTTCCACATATTAGGTGATAAGGTCTTAATACATCTGCATCAGGTGTGTCACTTATGTACGAGAGTGGCCTATTATTTATCCGATTCTCCGCCTCCACCAACACTGCACAGAATTCCTCCAAATTAATTCTCTTCCGGTGTAGTACTTTACAGAGACACCTCTTCACTGTGCCTATCAGTCTTTGGTACAGCCCCCTCCCCCCTTGCCAAGGGGCCATAAGAGTAATAAATTTCCAGGTACACCCTCGCTGGGTTAGCAGAGATTGAATATTGTTACTCTTATTTAATTCTATCAAATGTTGAGCACCATCATTTGAAATCATCAATCTCGGACAGGATCTCCTAGCTGCAAATTTTCGAAACAGCTGTATAAACTGTTCTGCAGACAAGTCCTGAGCCACACGGCGACATATTACACAAGATTTAATCACACTTTTTACACTTTGCCATCCTTGTGGAATCCAGAAAGCTTCCCTAATACAATTTAAGGTATCTTGTACCCCATAATGCATTGCATTTTTATGGGCTTTTAAAACAATTAAAATTGTTAGATGATGAGTTTTGAGCAGTAAGATAGGGTGTTCAGCATAATCACCCAATTCAGTATTTTGTAACCTACCTCTGCACCTAATTACATTGTTCTCCCAATTTCTCTATAATGGAACCTTTCACAATTTTTCTTTCCATCATCAATTTAATCTCATTTCCATAGATTTCTTCTTGTACCCTCTGTATCCAATATTCAAGATTTTCATCTTGTTTAGAAATTTAAACACCAACTTAGTTACATTGATTAATTTTGGTAAAGAAGAATACCTATTTATATCAGTGGCTAAGAAAGGACAAACTATTGGAGCGGTGGTCACGGTAATTTCAACAGGAGCAATGTAAGCCTTTTGTACAGGCCAATTAGCTTTATTTACCAACCAGCTCGGTCCTGTAAACCATGATACAGCATTTAGGAATTTAGCATAAGGTAAACCTTGAGACAAGAAATCAGCTGGATTCTCCTCACCAGGTATACGATTAAATGTTAACATATGCTGACCCAGACTATTATATTTCTCTTGCATCTGATCAATTTCAGTTACTTTTTTTTACATACACAATTTTACTGTTTCCATTACGAATCCATTGTAAGGATATCTCATTATCAGACAAAATTACAGTGTCGCTAATATTTATCTCCTGCAACTTATTTCTTACATAATTAGCTAATTTGACACCTACATAATTCCAACTGAGATAAGGTATGTGATTTAACTAGAGACACTTTAGCCTTAAACATAACAAGAGAAATAATACTATTACATTTTAGGTAAGCAACTGCTCCATACGCCAATTTTGAAGCATCACAAAAAATGTGGAGTATATTTTTCCCATTTGGATTGGCCACCTGGCGTGGGAACTCCGACACTGGAATTTTTTCATAATCACCAATTAATTCATCCCACCTGTTAATGAATTCCTCATGTAGAGTTTCATCCCAAGCACATTTAAGTTTCCATGCTTCTTGTATTAAGAATTTCCCTCTTATAGTAAGGGGTGACACTAAGCCTATTGGATCAAAACATTTAGAAAGTTCAACCAGCAAGACTCTCTTAGTTAATTTATTGGGCATACTGCAATTATTAGGTTTTAACATTAACAAATCTCTCTCAGTATCCCAAATTAATCCCAATACATTACTACATTTTGGTACTTCATATCCAGGGTAATCTTTACTTATTTTGTCCTTTAATTTGGACAAATTACTATTTCATTCCCTCAGAGGCATATTTGCACTTTGCATTACTTTAATAGCCTCTCCATAAGTCATTAACAGTTCCTCTTCAGTTGACGTCACACCCAGGAAATTGTCCACATAAAATTGTTTGCTCATTACTTTACTCAATGGACTTCCCATACGTTTAATTAAGGTGTGCATTTATCGTTGCTTGAAGTAGGAACGGACTGGATGTAGCACCAAATAATAAGCTCCTAAAGTGAAAGGTTTTCAGAGGGATAAGTGGGTCACTAGGATTCTCAGGCCATAAGAAGCAGGTACAATCCCAGTCAGCCTCTTGTAAACCCACTCTTAGGAAAGCTTTACTTATGTCAGCCGTAAAGGTATAATTGATAGTATTTATAGTTATAGTATTTTAGTATTTATAGTGATAGTATTTATAGTTTCCTCTAGTCATGTATTATTATTACGAGGAATCCTACCATACATTACATGGCCTCTTGCAGTCTTTAAAAAGGTGACACCACATTTCTTTACCATACTCTTTACAAAGGAGGCATAATAGTCACTGCCTATCAAAATGTTTATTGGGCCTACAGAATCATCATTTACACCAGAAGGTGCTAAATTTACATTACGTGAAAGTCTTTCTGTAGCTTTACTAAGCCCTATTGTATATATTTTATATGGGAGCCTATCTATAATTACTGCATTAATACATTTTTTCTAATAGCCCAAACTGACAGTTACATAAACAGTGTCATACAATTGAGCCCTTTTATCTGAGAGAAAACCAGATAATTTTAAAGTTGTGGGATCTCCCATCTGTACTTTCATACCATCAAGACATTTACGTTTAATGAAAGTACACTGGGATCCCTGGTCTGATAATGCAGTTACATTTTTTGATTTATGCCTTTTATCATCAATTTTTACCTGTAACACAGGTAAGGCTACTTCAGCAAAACCATCATTATTAATATTAGCAGCAATTTTTACATTAGCTACTGCTGTGTCAGGATTGTCAACATTATCATTATTATCAACATTATCATATAGACCCTTACACATGACTATATGGTGTCTTCCTTTGTGACATTGATAACAGTTGTTTAATTTGGCATGACAATCCTTTACATTGTGATTGCCTAGACATCTGATACATCTGTCAAATTCTTTCAATCTTTCAACTTTATCATTCCATGAATTGTATATATTGCAATTCTTAGAAAAATGAGTACTCTTGCAGTAGAGACAATCTCTCTTTTCTTCGACTGGTTTCTTATTAACTGGGCTACTCTTAGGAGGGTACTTATTCTTTTTACCTTGTGGAGAATCATTATTTCTGATTCCTGCTACTTGATATATAGCTATGCAACTCTTTTTAAGAGATGAATTTTGATTATTAATATTGGGATAATTTTTTCCTTTGTGAAACTTGACAGATACCTCCGAGTTATTATGTGTTGCATCTTTAAAATGAGTTGGTTGGCTGGTCTGCAACTGCACAATTTATTCTTGTAGACCTAGTCTTATTTTCTCCAGACCAAAATTGCCTTTGTGATACTTGTTTGAGAGTCATTCAACTGTTTTACAGCTTAATTTATTCTGTACAATGGCACTCAATAATCAGTCTGATTCTTTCAGATTATATTTATTACTTAAAGTTTTGAGAGTGCTCTCCAGTTTAACTCTAAACTGTTGTAAACCTTTGTAAGTGTGATCTGGAGGTTTTAAATTAACAATGATAGCCACTAGATCCAACCTACTTTGTTCTATATTACCATAAGTGACCTTCAACAAGTCAATTGCTTCCTTGTAAGAATCATCTACATTGGGAAAGGCTTGTATGAGCATGTGAGTATCTCCTCGTATCTGCTCTTTGAGGTAAAATAATTTAGTAGCACATGCTAGGTCACTCCTATCATGCACAGCTGCTTTAAAAATTTACCATAACTCCTCCCAATTTTCTCCAGGATTAAATACAGGTAAACATAATTCTGGGAGCTTTGGCAAAGACATCTTATTTATTGGAATAGATTAATTGACTGCCTGGTTTACACCTTATAATTTATTCAAAGCCTGACTTTTACAAGAAAGAATTTTTTCTCCTAATTCATAATACTGGTTAATCATAAGATCCATTTCTGTCTCATCTGCACAGTTTACTAACAAATCACTTTCATATTTTTTATAATATAATTTGTATGAATCATATCTATTCCCTAAAGCATCTAAATACAATTTTAAATCATCAGTATTCACAGTTTCCTGATTCATTAATTCCAAACATTTATTGTATGCCTTTGTTACATGACCCTTTCTAGACTGTAATGATGCTTTCTTTGCTCTAAATTCCATGGGTTTGTTCTCTCCATTAATTTCTTCATTTTCACCCATGGTGCAATGTATTAAATTCAACTTAGTAACACTGATTATGTACTTAATTATGCACTTTATAAAGTTAGATATTACAACTTACCTTTGAATAAATCCTAGCTACACTTGAGCTTAGCAATTACATGTAAGGAAATTCTAATATAAATTTTAAATACACATTAATATAATTCCTAGCTGTACTTAAGCTTAGCAATTACACATGTAAGGAAATTATAATATAAATTTTAAATACACAATATAAATCCTAGCTATGCTTGAGCTTAGCAATTACATGTAAGGAAATTCTAATATAAATTTTAAATACACATTAATATAAATCCTAGCTACACTCAAGCTTAATAATTACACATGTAAGGAAATTATAATATAAATTTTAAATACACATTAATGTAAATCCTAGCTACACTTGAGCTTAGCAATTACACATGTAAATAACAATATAAATTTTAAATACACATTAATATAAATCCTAGCTACACTTGAGCTTAGCAATATTATTATTGTAGTAATTATAATCCACTACACAATAAGTAAATTTGTGGACCTAGCATCCACCTCCTTCTGTCATGTCACTTATAATTATTAAGTAATTAATTCCCTAATTAATTACTTCACAAATTACATCCGGTTCAATCAAGGACCAACAGGCAACTATGTGGAAAATTAAAATTACCTGGATGAATCTCATTTGATCCATACTAGTAATTTTATAAAAGTAACAAAGATAATTATTCTTTATCAAGGTTATAGAGACATGTAGGAATTTTAGGACATCCTAGGTCGAAAAAAATGTCCTCCTTTGATACCTACTCCACTCATATCTCCACAAGTCACTCTGGACCTATATTAATTTCAAATGAAATTACATCACCAGGAATTCTGGTACAACATTAATATAAATATGTGGACTGTATGTTAAATTTAATAAATGACTACATATACATTGAAAGCGAATTTATAATAATAACACTCACCAATTTGTCTGGAGATTACTTGGTGTGTCATACACAAACCCCTGACTAAAATATGAAGAAAATATTGGCCAGAATTTCAACAAATAGATATCACTTAACTTGGGTTCCCTGAATGTCCTCTCCACTTGCCTTCTCAAGTTCTGGAAGACTGCAATTCCAACAATTTCTGCTCCTCTTTGGTAGGTTTTAACCACAATTTATCCTCCAGAGCTAGAAAATTCTATGCACATTTCACTAGCGTGTCTTTGCCCAGTTCAAAACAATGGCGTCTCCCAAAAGCGACACTACCTCTCGCTGGTTCTTTATTTATTTACAATTTAATTTTTATTAACTACAATATATTCCATCAATTTACATACAAAATACACTGTATTTTCAGAAAATATACAGTATTTTCCACATCAAGTCAGTCAAGTCATTCAGTTAGTCAAGTCATTCAGTAAGTCAGTCAAGTCATTCAGTCAATCAAGCTATTTGGTCAGTCAAGTCATTAGTCAATCAAGTCATTCAGTCAGTCAAGTCATTCAGTCAAGTCATTCAGTAAGTCAGTCAAGTCTTTCAGTTAAGTCAGTCAGTATGTCAGTCACTCATGTTAATCAGTCAGGTCAGACAGTCATCACACAAATTTATATTTACCTCATTCTTTTTGTGTAGAAAATGACGTTTCATTCGGGCTACTGCCTAATATTTCTATTTTCTTTGTTAATTATAAGACTTAAATTCTTAAACCTTTTCTTGCAACTTTCAGCAACACTAGTATGCCTACTGGGTGCCATGATTGTTTGGTAGATTTAAGATATGGTAATTAACACGTATCTAAACAAACACAGCGAGCTACTGGCACAGGTTCGTCCAACACACGTATGATCCAATGAACCGAAGTGAAGGCTGGGAGGGTGGTGGGGGTGGCTGATGCTGCCAGGGGATGGCTGTAGCTCATCCTGCCCTGAGAACAACCGCGCCCTCAATTTTTTTCCAATCCTGCAACCGTGTTAAACTAATTTCACAAGGTGTTAAACAAAAATATGCCGCAATTCTTCATCCGTGCTCTAACCAAAACGTGCAAGACAAATGCGTGTTAAACGACGGTCTACTGTATACAATATTTGGAGGTGCTTCCTCTGGACCTGGACTGGGGACCCTCATCCCCAGAGAAGAGAATAAACTTACTTCAGGGAAAACTCGAAGTTCTCTGGAGCTGTCTGAATATTTTCTTCTCCTACCACCCCCTATATTCTATATGCTAAACGTGGAATATACCTGGAGAGGGTTCCAAGGGTCACTGACCCCGTGCCCCAGTGTGTGACCAGGCTATGTCGACTTTATTTAAAGACAAAATACATTGGCAAAAATACAATAGGTAGTAGAACAACATATATAACATCTCAGAGCCTACATCTCGAATACTTCATGCGGCTCCCCGGCGGTGGGCCAAGTGCTCAGAATGCTGCAGGCATTTTCCCTCTGGATCGCAACACTGAGTCTCTGAAAGAGGAAGCTGGCTGCTCTGTGATCCTTAGTTTCTGTGATAAGCTTTTCACCCAGCTCACCCGGCGTTATGCCGAGTGAGCGCCCGGCATAATGCCGTAACAAAAATCAGAGGTCTACCATACAGCAGGGTTTTTTCGTCAGTGCCTTCTGCTGGGTAGCAGCCATTAGCATGATGTCATGGCCTGCTGCCACACTTCACAGTGACTTCTCATTGCTCATGTGGCTGTCATGGAGAGTGGAAGTGTTGCACTGTTATGTGCTTGAGTGTTCATGCCAAAAGCCCCTCGTATACAGAGCATTGTGGGCAGCTTAAAATTAACTTAAGATTAACTAAGCAATGATATATTTTGTGGTAAAATTAGAGTATTATAGTTGTACAAATTTGTAACACCTTTGATGAGTTACTGAGCATTCAAGAGAATGGAGTATTCTATTAGGTAATGTAATTACAAAAAAAAAAAATGTTTGATAGGGTCACAGGTTATACATATTTGAGATACAGTTAATCAGTATTTATTTAGTTGTGGGTGTGTAAGTGATTGTTTAGAAGAGTCTTGAATTGATAAGCATACAGTGTTTCTTTTATATTCACAGGTAATGAATTCCAGATTTTTGGGCCTTTTATGCGAATTGCATTTTTACATAGTGCGAGATGGACACGAGGAACATCAAAGAGTGATCTGTGCCTTGTGTTATGGTCATGTGTTCTGTTGAGGTTGGTAAGGAGAAGCTTGAGAGGAGGGTTTATATCCGAGTTAAGTGTTCTATGTATGTAGTAGGTACAATAATAAGTATGGATGTTTTGTATTGTGAGTAGGTTTAGAGTTTTGAATATTGGTGGAGTATACTGCCTGTAGTGGGAATTTGTTATCATTCTGACTGCAGCCTTTTGTTGAGTAATTAATGATCTGAGATAGTTTATTGTTGTTGAGCCCCATGCACAAATTCCATAGGTGAGATAGGGGTAAATAAGTGAGTGATATAGGGCCAGGAGGGCTGACTGTGGAACACAGTACCGTATCTTCGACAGTATGCCTGCGGTCTTGAAGATTTTCTTGGAAATGTGTTGTATATGTTTTTGAAATTTGAGTCTATTATCAAGGTGGATTCCTAAGAATTTTCCCTCTGTGAGCTTTGTGATAGGTGATCCGTTTATCATTATGTTAAGAGGGACATCGGTGGTTCTGTTTCCAAACTGTGTGAAGTAGGTTTTGTCAATATTGAGAGTAAGTTTGTTAATCATCATCAAGGTAGATATTTTCTGTAATTCGGTATTAACAGTATTGGGTAGCATAACTGGGCTTGGGTGAGAGAAGACGTATGTACTGTTATCTGCAAATAGTGTGGGTGTGAGTAGTTGCGATGCATTTGGTATGTCGTTTATGTGTGGAAGAATTTGCTCCATTTGTGTACACATATTGGCTTCTGTTGCTGAGGTAAGACTTTAGGTAACTGAGAGAGTGCCCTCTTATATCATAGTGAGACAATTTTATGTGCAGCAAATCATGGTCAACTGTATCAAAAGCTTTACGTAAATCAATGAAGATCCCCAATGGGACTTCTTTTTTCTCGATTGCAGTGTATATTTGTTCTAGCATGTGTATAATAGCATCATTCGCATTTTTATTAGGCCTGAACCCAAACTGACAGGGGTTGAGTATTTTGTGGGAGATGACGTAGGAATTAATTCTTCAAAGATTTTAGAGAGAGTGTGTAAGTTGGATATTGGCCTATAGTTATTCAAGTCTGTTTGATATCCTCCTTTATGTATCGGGGTGATCCTCGCTATTTTGAGAACTGTGGGGAAGGTAGAGGATTCGATGGATTTGTTAAAGAGTGTTGCAATGATTGGTGAAAGCACTTGCGATGCTTTTTTGTATATAAAGGGCGGTAAGGTATTTAAATCTCATGTCTTGTTTTTTAGTGTGTTGGTCTTGTTTTTTAGTGTATTGATAATAAGGGAGACTTCTGTTGGGTTAGTCGGAGCTAGGAACAGTAAGGGAGTCATTGGGTGGGATATATGAGCTTGGGATTTTATCGGAAAGGTTTTTTCCTATGGTGGAGAAGAAAACATTGAGTCTGCTGTTTCATTCGGTGGGAGTTGGGGTTCATCTGGTTTTGTTAGTGTGATTGCTCTGTTTCCTGATATCTTTTTTGTTGTAAAGTAAAAGGACACAAGTGCAACTAATGTGACATTTATTGTGGCAACGTTTCGCTCTCCAGGAGCTTTATCAAGCTTGATAAAGCTCCTGGAGAGCGAAACGTTGCCACAATAAATGTCACATTAGTTGCACTTGTGTCCTTTTACTTTACATATTGTCGGTAATTCTACCAACTTTATTACAATCTTTTTTGTTCCTTGAATTTCAGATAGGGTTTTCCAGGTCTTTCTCATATCACCTTTTAAGTTGGATAATCTATTCTCATAATACAATTTTTTTTGCCCTTTAGGCAATTTTTTTTTGCCCTTCAGGCTGGTTAGGACTGATGAGTAGCGTTTTGTTTGGTCTCTGGTTATGTGACCCATTCTATACTGTTTTTCATATAGGTGCTTTATATTTATGGCTTTGAGGATGCTTGGTGTTAGTCCGAGACTGTTCAGTCCCTTAGCTGTGATCTGTTTGTTTTTTTAGGGCTGTGCTTATTATAAGAACATAAGAACATAAGAATGTAGGAACACTGCAGAAGGCCTACTGGCCCATACGAGGCAGGTCCTTATCAAAACGACATCTACCTAAAGCTACTCAAGAAACAACTCCCGCACCCCCCAACACCAATCAAACCCAGCCCCTCCCGCTCATATATTTGTCCAGTCTCTTCTTAAAGCTACCCAAGGTCCTAGCCTCTATCACCCCACTGGGAAGACTGTTCCACGCATCTACAACTCTGTTAGAAAACCAGTACTTACCTATGTCCTTTCTAAATCTAAATTTATCCAACTTAAATCCATTATTCCTGGTTCTTACCTGGTTCGACACCCTCAGTACTTTATTAATGTCTCCCTTGTTTATGCCCGTCATCCACTTATACACTTCAATGATATCTCCCCTCATTCTACGCCTCTCCAGAGAGTGGAGATTTAAGGCTTTAAGTCTATCTTCATACGGGAGGTTCCTTACACAGTAAATCATTTTAGTCATTCTTCTCTGTATGTTCTCTAATGAGTCTATGTCCATCCTGTAGTAAGGGGACCAAAACTGAGCAGCATAATCTAAATGAGGCCTCACTAGTGATGTATAGAGCTGTAAAATAACTTTTGGACTTCTGTTACTTATACTTCTTGAGATAAATCCAAGTAATCTGTTGGCCTTGTTGCGCACACTGAGGCACTGCTGTCTTGGCTTTAGACAGAATTGGGTCTTTTTTTTTTAGAAAATTATTAATACATTCATCAGTATCTGTATAGGTTTCTAGCTCAGTTAGCCAGTCGATGTTTGTCATTGCTGTTGTGAAGTTAATAATGGCTGCCTCATTGTGAGGTCTGAAGGTTACTTTAGTAGTGTGTTGGGGTAATTTGCCTAGATGGGTTATGAGAAAGGTAGGGTAGTGGTCTGTAGTATTATCTGTGATTATGCCTGATTTTAAAGGAGATATGGTGTTTGTCCAAATGTGGTCTAATAGGGAAACACTAGTCTCTAATTCTTGTAGGTTTCGTTACCGTTGGTAACAACAAGCAGTTACTCATAGTGTTTGTGGATTCAGTAACGTGTGGGTCCTGGTCTTGCAGGAGATTTACACTGCAGTCACCTAAGGGTAGTAAGTGATCTTTATTCATGTGCGCATCAGTTATCATACTTCCTAGGTTTTCACTAAAACGGCTAATGTTTGACTGTGAGAGATTTTTGTAGGTATTTGGATTTGAATTTAGCTATTATATATTCCCAATGTTCATCCTTTGTGCAAGTATTAGTGATACATTCTAGGTGGTCTGAGTAGTATATAGCTGTCCCACCTCCTTGTTGATATGGCCTATAGTTGTGTATGGCTGTGTAACCAGGAATGGCATAGACATCTGTAGTATCAGGCTTTAGCCCGGTTTCGGTGAGAGTAATGATGGACATACTGGCATGCAGGGAATTTAGTAATGCTGTGAGGTGATCGTAATGTTTGCTTGAAGATCTGACATTGTAGTTAAAAATAGTTATGTTGTTGTTGGCTCTGAGAAGTACCTTTGTTTGTTCGGCTGTGTGGTAATTACAGTTACTGTTTGATTCATTTAAGTCATTCAGTAAGAGGTTCGTATCAGGATCAATGCTTGTAATCCTAAGATTTATAGTGGATCTATAACTAGACTTAAGTATTAGAAAAAGTAAATATTCTAAAGCTAAAAAATAGCACCTGAATTATTTTAACAAATGTAAATATATGAACTTAGGTAGTTCATTAAAGCTAAAATAGAGGAGACAATATAAAAGGGACTAAAATAAGTAGTGGTGAACAAATAAAGTGGTAATCAAATAAGGGAGCTAGGGAATATAATATTAAAAGAATGAACGTATTACACTTCAGCACCTAAGGACAGCACCTTGATTTCTCCGGTGTTTCCTTTGGTTTTGGGGCTATACATGTTTGATTATGGGTAAAAGGAAGTCTTTAACATTCGAATTTCTAGCTCCTATCATAGGGCTTCACAAAGCTGGGTACCAGACGTCAGAAATAGTGGAGAATGCGTGTGTGGCTTTCATTGAGGAACTGGGTTTAGCGTTTCGAGGCTGCTGGCGGTGTCGAGTTACCGTCTGCCTAACCCCGATCTGGACCCTCGGAAAAGACATCTGTTCGTACCCTAGCTGTGTTAAAGAAGTAGTTAGAGAGGAACTGCTTATATAACTGTAAGGTAATGAATTGGACAGTCCATGAAGCTGGAACTATAAATAAATGGTTATATATATATATATATATATATATATATATATATATATATATATATATATATATATATATATATATATATATATGTCGTGCCGAATATGTAAAACTGGTCAATTAGCAAGAACTCATTTAAAATTAAGTCCTTTCTGAAATTTTCTCTTATACATTTAAACATGCATTTTTGTCTTTAATGTTAATGTAAATATTTTTAATTTTGCTCCAAAAGAATCTTAGAAAACTTACCTAACCTTATTACAACAAGAGCAATTTATTTGAGCCTAACCCAGCTATATATATTTCAGATTTGTTTAAAATAATTTAATACTAAACAAACACAGCGAAATATATTTTTTTCGTCAGGTTCAGAATGATTTTGGCGAAATTGTTGCATACACAAATTTTCGCTTGACCTATATGGCAAGATGAGCGTTGCTATTTAAGCCAAGATCGCAAGTTCTGCCTATTCGGCACGGTGGGAGACGACCGACTTGTTAAAAAAAAATATATATATATATATATATATATATATATATATATATATATATATATATGTCGTGCCGAATAGGCAGAACTTGCGATCTTGGCTTAAATAGCAACGCTCATCTTGCCAATTAGGACAAGTGAAAATTTGTGTATGCAATAATTTCGCCAAAATCATTCTGAACCTAACGAAAAAAATATATTTGATTGTGTTTCTTTAGTACTAAATTATTCTACACGTATTTAAAATATATTTCGTTGGGTTAGGCTAAAATAAATTGTTCTTGTTATAATAAGGTTAGGTAAGTTTTCTAAGATTCTTTTGGTGAAAAAATTAAAAATTTTTACACTAACATTAATGAAAAAAATATATCTTTAAACATGTAAGAGAAAATTTCAGAAAGGACTTAATTTTAAATGAGTTCTTTCTAATTGACCAGTTTTACATATTCGGCATATATATATACATGTGTGTATGTATGTATGTATGTGTGTGTATATATATATATCTATATATATATGTATATATATATAATATATATATATATATGCAATAAGATCACAGTAAACAGGTGATTTCAAAATATGCAAAACAACCACTCTGAAAGAATAGAGAAATTCCAAGCGCTTTCGTGACTACTCACATTATCAAGGAACTATGAAAGTGAAGCATCCAAGGAAGCTATATAAGGGGTCGGCCAGCACCTCACTATCAGATCCCACAACGGTTAAACACGTGACGCGCGGCGAGCCAACTTGGACAGGTCCTTTGCAAAACTCACCCCCAAGCTATTTATTTATCCAGTGTATTATTAAATTCTACCCAAATTCTATTAATTATAAATGGATCTAATTTATATAAACCAAAGGAAATATTCATATTATTGTCAAAACTGCTTTTTATGAAACAAGATTCAATTATATTCCTGTCGACCATGGACTTACTTGATACTACTTTCTCAACTTTTTGAAAATCAATTGGATGGTTAAAATCTCTTACATGAATAAATAGAGCATTGGAATCTTGTCCAGTTCTAATGCTATATTTATGTTGTTTTAATCTTAGTTCGAGATTTTTACCAGTTTGACCGTAATAAACTTTATCGCAAATTTTACAAGGAATCTTATAGACACATCCATCAGCATTTTGGGGGGAATTCTTAATCAAAAGTTTTTTTTACTGTATCAAGATTTTTGAATACAACTTTAATATTAAAAGTCTTAAGAAGAGAAGGCATATCAACCAAGTTTTCATGGTAAGGGAGAACCAACATATTTTTAGTTGAATAAGGCTGGTTGCCCTTTTTTGGATTATAAAAAGTGTTCCTAGCAACTTTAAAAGATTTATCAATTACATTTCTTGGGTATTTTAAATCATTACCTATTTCATAAATTTTGGATATTTCCTCATCTATGAACTCAGGACTACAAATTCGTAAAGCTCTCAAAAACATTGGTGAGAAAACAGACAGTTTGACTCTATCTTGATGCGAGGAATAATAGTGGACATAGGAACAGTTATTTGTAGGTTTTCTGTAAATTTTAAATTTGAATTCATTATTACCCTTAATAATTAAAACATCTAGAAAAGGCAATGAGTTATTTTCTTCAAACTCAACAGTAAAGTTTATAGAATGGGCTAAGCTATTTAATTTTCCAAGAAAATGGTGTATATCTACATTTTTGGGCATAAGACACAAAATATCATCAACATATCTGAACCATTTAGCTCTATTAGGGAGGATTGTGTTAAGCAACCTTGTTTCAAAAAATTCCATGTATATTTTTATTAGGTTCCAAATACATGTCTTACATGAATTAAATGGAAGCAAATTGTTTGACTAATTCATTCTTTGATTTCGTAATAAGTTTTATTATATTGATGTTAACGGTTTTCTTTTTAGGAGGAATTTTCTTAGTTTAGAATTTTTAGGTTTTTCCAGTATCATCTTTAGAGATTAATTCAAATTTTTTCTTGGTAATTTCATTTTCTTTCATAAATTTTACTAATTTTGATTTTTGTCTTGATTTAGTAAGGCATAAACATTGTTATTAAGTTAATCATAAGACTTAAAGAATCTTTGAGGGCAATTGGGGAATATTTGGTTTTAACATCAAGATTTTGAATACCAATTCCTTTAACTAATTAAAGAATTTCATCAGAGGATAAATCAAGAAAATTTTTCAAAATTTACCAAAGAAGGCACCAATTTCAACCATTATTAAGTTTTTTCAGTTGGTAAACTTGGAGAAACCTGAGCAACAGTTGTATGTTTGTCCTTTTGAAATTTCATCTGAATAAGGTTAATTACAAAATTGTTATTAGCATGCCCTTTGTCAATCACTATTTTCAAAAGTGTTCTAACAACTTTGTTTAAAAGTTTATCTTGAAGTTCATTCAAATTATTTCTTGAGGTATTTTAAATAGCAATGATTCCAACATCCTGTATTTCCATTCTGAAATTTTGGAATGGCCTGATTAAAAGTATTTTTGTTTCCCCTCAATATTTTGAATAGCTTCCTTCTTCCTTGGTATTTTGTTATTTCAATATGTTTCTGAAAGAATAATTCTCATAAAATTTCATCAAAAGGACGTTCATTGTCAAGATAATGTGGAGTAGACTTGGAAGCAGAACTTGGTTTCATTTAAACAATTTTTTAAAAATTAAATCGAATTTTTAACTTGTTGGGACTTGATTTCCAGTGCAGGTGTTTTGACAAAAGTATATTTTGATTAAATAAAAAGCTTATCAGAACATTCTGAAGAGTCGTGTGGTTATTCCTATTCTTCAGAAACATATTGAAATAACTAAAATACAGGAGAAGGAAGCATTCAAAATATTGAGAAACAAAAAATACTCTTTTAATCAGGCCATTCCATCAGAATGGAAACACAGTATGTTGGATCATTGCTATAATAAACTCAGAAGAATTTGTAATGAACTCAAGAGCAAACTACAAAGAAAATTAGACATTTTAATAGAAAATAGTGATTGGACAAAGCATGCTAATAACAATTTTGTAATTAACTTATCAGATGAAATTTTAGACAAACATACAACTGCTGCTCTAGGTTTTGGCCTAAGTTTTGCAACTTCAAAAAAACTTAATAATGTTGAAATTGCAAAAGCCTTTTGTAACTTTGAAAAATTTTCTGATTTATCCTCTGATGAAATTAATATTAGTAAAGGAATGGTATACAGCTCTATGTTAAAACCAAACATTCCCAATTGCCCTCAAAGATTCTTTAAGTCTTATGATACACTTAATAACAATAAAAATTTGCGCCTTACTAAAGCAGACAAAACAAATGCAATAGTAATTATGAAAGAAAATGATTACCAAGAAAAAATGAATAATCTCTTAGATGATACTGAAACCTATTCTAAACTTAGGAAAAATCCCCTAGAAACCGTTAACAGCAATTTCAATAAAACAATAAAACTTCTACTGAAAGGCAAAGATGAATTAGTCAAACAATTTACTTCCACTAATCCATCTTTACCTTACATGTATGGACTAATAAAAACACACAAACCAGGGAATCCAGTCAGACCAATTATTAGCTCCATAGGGTCAGTTTCATATAAATTATCCAAATGGCTTGTCGATATTTTGAGCCCTATTGTTGGCAAAATTTCTAACTTTAATGTTAAAAACAACATAGACTTGGTTGATAAATTAAACTCCTTGACTGACTTAAATGATTTTAACATGGTTAGTTTTGATGTTACTTCCTTGTTTACGAAAGTTCCTGTTGATGATTTATTAAGTTTCTTATCTGAAGAACTCGTTAACTATGATTTACCATTGCCAGTTCCTACTATCATTAAACTTATTAAACTTTGCATTGTTGATGCAAAATTTGTATTTAATGATAAGTTTTACACTCAGAAGTTTGGTATGGCAATGGGAAATCCTCTTTCACCTGTTCTTAGTAACCTATACATGGAATTTTTTGAAACAAGGTTGCTTAACACAATCCTCCCTAATAGAGCTAAATGGTTCAGATATGTTGATGATATTTTGTGTCTTATGCCCAAAAATGTAGATATACACCATTTTCTTGGAAAATTAAATAGCTTAGCCCATTCTATAAACTTTACTGTTGAGTTTGAAGAAAATAACTCATTGCCTTTTCTAGATGTTTTAATTATTAATGGTAATAATGAATTCAAATTTAAAATTTACAGAAAACCTACAAATAACTGTTCCTATGTCCACTATTATTCCTCGCATCAAGATAGAGTCAAACTGTCTGTTTTCTCATCAATGTTTTTGAGAGCTTTACGAATTTGTAGTCCTGAGTTCATAGATGAGGAAATATCCAAAATTTATGAAATAGGTAATGATTTAAAATACCCAAGAAATGTAATTGATAAATCTTTTAAAGTTGCTAGGAACACTTTTTATAATCCAAAAAAGGGCAACCAGCCTTATTCAACTAAAAATATGTTGGTTCTCCCTTACCATGAAAACTTGGTTGATATGCCTTCTCTTCTTAAGACTTTTAATATTAAAGTTGTATTCAAAAATCTTGATACAGTAAAAAAACTTTTGATTAAGAATTCCCCCCAAAATGCTGATGGATGTGTCTATAAGATTCCTTGTAAAATTTGCGATAAAGTTTATTACGGTCAAACTGGTAAAAATCTCGAACTAAGATTAAAACAACATAAATATAGCATTAGAACTGGACAAGATTCCAATGCTCTATTTATTCATGTAAGAGATTTTAACCATCCAATTGATTTTCAAAAAGTTGAGAAAGTAGTATCAAGTAAGTCCATGGTCGACAGGAATATAATTGAATCTTGTTTCATAAAAAGCAGTTTTGACAATAATATGAATATTTCCTTTGGTTTATATAAATTAGATCCATTTATAATTAATAGAATTTGGGTAGAATTTAATAATACACTGGACAAATAAATAGCTTGGGGGTGAGTTTTGCAAAGGACCTGTCCAAGTTGGCTCGCCGCGCGTCACGTGTTTAACCGTTGTGGGATCTGATAGTGAGGTGCTGGCCGACCCCTTATATAGCTTCCTTGGATGCTTCACTTTCATAGTTCCTTGATAATGTGAGTAGTCACGAAAGCGCTTGGAATTTCTCTATTCTTTCAGAGTGGTTGTTTTGCATATATATATATATATATATATATATATATATATATATATATATATATATATATATATATATATATATATATATATATATATATATATATATATATATATATATATATATATATATATATATATATATATATATATATATATATATATATATATATATGTATATATATATATGTGTGTGTATGTGTGTGTGTCGTGCTGAATAGGCAGAACTTGCGATCTTTGCTTAAATAGCAACGCTCATCTTGCCATATAAGACAAGTGAAAATTTGTGTATGCAACAATTTTGCCAAAATCATTCTGAACCTAACGAAAAAAATATATTTACTGTGTTTGTTTAGTATTAAATTATTGTAAACAAATGTAAAATATATTTAGTTGGGCTAGGCTAAAATAAATTGTTCTTGTTATAATAAGGTTAGGTAAGTTTTCTAAGTTCCGTTTTGTTCCAAATTATAAATTTCTACATCAACATTAATGAAAAAAATATATCTCTGAACGTATAAGAGAAAATTTTAGAAAGAACTTAATTTTAAATGAGTTCTTGCTAATTGACCAGTTTTACATATTCGGCACGACATATATATATATGTATATATATATATATATATATATATATATATATATATATATATATATATATATATATATATATATATATATATATGTGACGCACGTATATATATATATATATATATATATATATATATATATATATATATATATATATATATATATATATATATATATATATATATATATATATATATATATATATATATATATATTTATATATGTATATATGTATATATTTCTAAAACAAAAATATAGGGAGATGCCACGTCTATAACTGGACTGCGGACCCTCATCCTCAGAGAAGACAATAACGTACCTCAGGGAAAACTCAAGGTTCTCCCAGGAGCTGTTTGAATATTTTCTTCTCCTACCACCCCCTATATTTTACATTCTATGGGAAAATTTATTAATAGACAGAATATGTTTGCAGAAAACACAAACATGAATACACTGGTGCAAAGTGTTAAAGATTATGAATTTCCTCCAGCTCCTCCAAAGCCGGATGCAAGCCAAGTATGCAGCAAGCATTTCCCCTCTGGATGGCTATGAATAGAACATGAAAGTGGCTGCCCTTCAGTCCCTGGTGGTGTTGATGAGTTTGGAACCCAATTCTTTAAGGAAACGTGTGGCATTTTTTCCCCATGATCCCAAGGTCTCTGATCCCACTGGGACAAATTGATACTGTTGGCTTATGCCCCTGTACTTGCTGATCTTGTACTCCTCCCTGAAGCTGGCAGCTCCTACCTGTCGCTCGACACTGTGATGGATATAGGTGTTAGCCAGTGTGGACACACAGGTATAGTCCCATGCTAAGAGCTTGCCATTCTTCCAAGGATAGATAGTGATCCAGTCGGGGCGGTTTGCTGGGTTGTGGGTATTGTTCGCTGCTAGTGATTGGGGCTCCCTCTCGGCTGGGCATCCAGCTCTAGCAAGGGTTCTCTTTATGATTTCGTTACCCTAATTGTGTCTTGCATGCCAACCCTTGGCTTTGGAACAAGTTTTCACTTCGCCACAAATAAACGTACATTCCGTGCGAATTGGGGCAGCAAGGCGCAGTGCCACGGCCATACGGAGGGTCTTACGGTCGAGGCACATTCCCATTGCCGATATGTGAATTGTTTGAAAGAAGTACCCGGAGTGAAGTGCACTCACAGCCTGGAGATGGGCAGTCTCCCTGTCTGTTGTTAAAGCCCTGAGCATGTTGACAAGCACCTTTTCAGCAATCGGGCCATCCCAGCTTGACTGTTTGTGAGCCAGTGCTGCACTAGGGTTTGGTGCTGGAGCAGCAAGAGTCTCCCATTCAGCAATTGCACTGGCATAGTTTTTGTCCTGTATCCCTGCTGAGTCACTGAGGTTATTAGGAAGAATTTGTCTTATTAACTTGTTTGATGTCATGGAAGGGGATAGGAAAGCTGGTAGAGCAATCTATAAGGATCTGCGTACTCAAGCATGGTCTTAAGGAGAGAGTCATATTCCTTAAGTTTTGGACTGCTGAAGGCTGGTGAGCATTTCAGAATGTATGTAAGTTTTGGGATTGACAGGCACCTGGTGAGTAGGTAGAAGGCATCATGTACATCAATGTTTTTCATCCTGCCTTCCATTGTCCAGAGGTCAGAGATTTTTTTTCTACAATCAGATCGATTACATTGTAACCAAGAGGAGTGCCAAGGAGAGTGCTATTTGCTGGATCAATGGCTCGTGCTCCTGGTAAAACAGCACTAATATTCTGGATCCTCTGTCGATTGGTAGAAACTATTTCACATGTGGTGGGGTTTAAGGATAGGCCCAGGCTTTCTCCCATGTCTTTAATTTTTTCTAATGTCCTCTAGGAGAGATTCTGTTGTATCAGTTAGGGTACCATCATCCAAGAACCAGATATTGAGCTCACTGGAGAGTGCTTCTGTGACTTCCTTGATGACCAAACAGAAAAGAAAGAGGGCAAGAAGGTCTTCCTCTTGCATATCCTCACACAAGTCAATTTCATGGTCACCAAACAATAGTTTGGAGGTCATACTATAATACGATTCTATGAAGGGATAGAGGGAAGAGAAGTTTCTATAAATTGCTGGGAGCGTATTATTTGGTGCTACATCCAGTCCATTCCTACTTCAAGCAACGATAAATGCACACCTTAATTAAACGTATGGGAAGTCCATTGAGTAAAGTAATGAGCAAACAATTTTATGTGGACAATTTCCTGGGTGTGACGCCAACTGAAGAGGAACTGTTAATGACTTATGGAGAGGCTAATAAAGTAATGCAAAGTGCAAATATGCCTCTGAGGGAATGAAACAGTAATTTGCCAAAATTAAAGGACAAAATAAGTAATGATTACCCTGGATATGAAGTACCAAAATGTAGTAATGTATTGGGATTAATTTGGGATACTGAGAGAGATTTGTTAATGTTAAAACCTAATAATTACAGTATGCCCAATAAATTAACTAAGAGAGTCTTGATTGTTGAACTTTCTAAATGTTTTGATCCAATAGGCTTAGTGTCACCCCTTACTGTAAGAGGGAAATTGTTAATACAAGAAGCATGGAAACTTAATGTGCTTGGGATGAAACTCTACCTGAGGAATTCATTAACAGGTGGGATGAGTTAATTGGTGATTATGAAAAAATTCAATTGTTGGAGTTCCCACGCCAGGTGGCTAATCCAGATGAGAAAAATATACTCCACATTTTTTGTGATGCTTCAAAATTGGCGTATGGAGCAGTTGCTTACCTAAAATGTAATAGTGTTATTTCTCTTGTTATGCCTAAGGCTAAAGTGTCTCAAGTTAAATCATATACCTTACCTCAGTTGAAATTAACAGTCATTTATGTAGGTGTCAAATTAGCTAATTATATAAGAAATAAGTTGCAGGAGATAAATATTAGCGACACTACAATTTGTTCTGATAATGAGATATCTTTACAATGGATTCATAATGGAAACAGTAAAATTGTGTACATACTAAACAGTAACTGAAATTGATCAGATGCTTGAGAAATATAATAGTCTGGGTCAGCATATGTTAACATTTAATCATATTCCTGGTGAGGAGAATCCAGCTGATTTCTTGTCTCAAGGTTTACCTTATGCTAAATTTGTAAATGCTGTATCTTGGTTTAAAGGACCAAGCTGGTTGGTAAACAAAGCTAATTGGCCTGTTCAAAAGGTGTATATTGCTCCTGTTGAAATTACTGTGACCACTGCTCCAATAGTTTGTCCTTTCTTAGCCACTGATATAAATAGGTATACTTCTTTACCCAAACTAATCAATGTAACTAAGTTGGTGTTTAAATTTCTAAACAAGATTAATATCTCATATAAGTTTTCACATCCTCTTGAATACTGGATACAGAGGGTACAAGAAGAAATCTATGGAAATGATATTAAATTGATAATGGAAAGAAAAATTGTGAAAGGTTCCATTATAGAGAAATTGGGGCTGTATTTAGAGAACAATGTAATTAGGTGCAGACGTAGGTTACAAAATGCTGAATTGGGTGATTTTGCTAAACACCCTATCTTACTGCCCAAAACTCATCATCTAACAATTTTAATTGTTTTAAATCCCACAAAAATGTAATTCATTATGGGGTACAAGATACCTTAAATTGTATTAGGGAAACTTTCTGATTCCACAAGGACGGCAAAGTGTAAAAAGGGTGATTAAATCTTGTGTAGTATGTCGCCGTGTGGATGCCAGATCCTATATGTACCCAAATCCTCCACCATTGCCAAAGGAGCATGTACAATTAGTGAAACCACTTGATGTAAGAGGTGTAGACTACAGTGGTCCAATCATTTTAACAGGTACTTCAGATGGTGTTCCACTGAAAGTGTATGTATGCTTGCTCACTTCAACTGCTACTAGGGCAGTTCATTTAGAAGTGGCTCAGGACTTGTCTGCTGAACAGTTTATACAGCTGTTTCGAAAATTTGCAGCTAAGAGATCCTGTCCGAGATTGATGATTTCAGATAATGCCACTAATTTTGTAGCTGGTGCTCAACATTTGATAGAATTAAATAAGAGTAACAATGTTCAATCTCTGCTAACCCAGCGAGGGTGTACCTGGAAATTTATTACTCCTAGAGCCCCTTGGCAAGGGGGGAGGGTGCTGTACGAAAGACTGATAGGCAGAGTGAAGAGGTGTCTCAGTAAAGTACTACACCGGAAGAGAATTGATTTGGAGGAATTCTGTGCAGTGTTGGCGGAGGCGGAGAATCGGATAAATAATACGCCTCTCTCGTACATAAGTGATACACCTGATGCAGATGTATTAAGACCTTATCACCTAATATGTGGAAGGAAATTGGAAGCTGCCCCTGTCTATAGAGATAATCCTGAAGAAAGTGATGAAGATTACAATGATGCGGCATTGTTATGTGATAAATTTAAGATGTTAAATAAAGTAATTGATCATTGGTCTAGTGTGTGGTGAAAGGAATATATTCTTGCACTACGTGAACATTTTTATGGTGCGACAGAGGCAGTAAATCGACAGAACATTCAACCAGGTCATATTGTGTTAACTGACACCGAACAGCATCGAACATTGTGGCCCCTGGGCAAAGTATTGACATTGTACCCAGATGCACAGGGTGTCGTCTGGAATGTCAGTGTTGTGTCGTGGCCAGGGAAGTTTACACATGATTAATAAATTGATTCCCTTGAAATTAAATGGTATTCTATGAAATGTAATTGAAAATCTAAGAGAAATGGACACGAGTGATATTGAAGATAGTGTTGACCAAGCAATGCAAGAAGATGAAATTGTAGTAAGAGCTTCTAGGAGTACAGCCACTCAAGCCAGAACCTGCTGGAATGGCCTCCTAGAGGAAGGAGTAATTTGAGTCGTTTAGCAATGACCTCTGCCCGGCCGCAGTGTAGAAAATACTGTATATTTTCCGAAAATACAGTGTATTTTGTATGTAAATTGATGGAATATATTGCAATTAATAAAAATTAATTTGTATATACATAAAGAACCAGAGAGAGTGGTTAGCATCGCTTGGGGGAGACGCCGCCACTAGTGAAATGTGCATAAAATTTCGTCGCTTTGGAGGTTAAATTGTGGTTGAAACTTCCAAAATAGGAGCAGAAATTGTTGGAATTGCAGTCCTGCAGAACTTTAGAAGGCGAGTGGACAGGACATTCAGGGAACCCCAGCTAAGTGATGTCCATTTACGTTCAAATCTGGCCAGTATTTTCTTCATATTTTAGGCAGGGGTTTGTGTTTGACACACCAAGTAATCTCCAGATAAATTGGTGAGTGTTCTTATTATAAATTCTTAAGCATTATTGTATATGTAGTCATTTTTTTTTTTAATTTAACATACAGTTTACATATTTATATTAATGTTGCACCAGAATTCCTTGTGATGTATATTTCATTTGAAATTAATATATATCCAGAGTGACTTGTGGAGATATGAGTGGAGCAGGTATCTAAGGAGGATATTTTTTGCGACCAAGGATGTCTTAAAATTCCTAAATGTCTCTGTAACCTTCATAAAATATAATTATCTTTGTTACTTTTATAAAATTACTATTTTATTTTTTTATTAACACACTGGCCGATTCCCACCAAGGCAGGGTGGCCCGAAAAAGAAAAAATTTCACTCCATCACTGTCTTGCCATAAGGGTGCTTTACACTACAGTTTTTAAACTGCAACATTAACACCCCTCCTTCAGTGTGCAGGCACTGTACTTCCCATCTCCAGGACTCAAGTCCGGCCTGCCGGTTTCCCTGAATCCCTTCATAAATGTTACTTTGCTCACACTCCAACAGCACGTCAAGTATTAAAAACCATTTGTCTCCATTCACTCCTATCAAACACCCACACGCATGCCTGCTGGAAGTCCTGGCCCCTCGCACCCAAAACCTCCTTTACCCCCTCCCTCCAACCTTTCCTAGGCCGACCCTTGCCCCACCTTCCTTCCACTACAGACTGATACACTCTTGAAGTCATTCTGTTTCGCTCCATTCTCTCTACATGTCCGAACCACCTCAACAACCCTTCTTCAGCCTTCCGGACAACAGTTCTGACAATCCTGCACCACCTCCTAACTTCCAAACTACGAATTCTCTGCATTATATTCACTCCACACATTGCCCTCAGACATGACATCTCCACTGCCTCCAGCCTTCTCCTCGCTGCAACATTCATCACTGATGCTTCACACCCATGTAAGAGCGTTGGTAAAACTATACACTCATACATTTTCCTCTTTGCTTCCAAGGACAAAGCTCTTTGTCTCCACCGCTCACCCTTTTCCCCTCATCAATTGTATGATTCACATCATCTTTCATAGACCCATCCGCTGACACATCACCCCCAAATATCTGAATACATTCACCTCCATACTCTCTCCCTCCAATCTGATATCCAATCTTTCATTACTTAATTTTGCTGTTATCCTCATAACATTTCTCTTTCCTATATTCACTTTCAATTTTCTTATTTTACATACCCTACCAAATTCATCCACCAACCTCTGCAAGTTCTCTTCAGAATCTCCCAAGAGCACAGTGTCATGAGCAAAAAGAAACTGCGACAATTTCCACTTTATGCTTGATTCTTTATCTTTTAACTCCACACCTCTTGCCAAGGCCCTTGCATTCATTTCTCTTACAATCATATCTATAAATATATTAAACAACCACGGTGACATCACACATCATTGTATGAGACCTACTTTTACTGGGAAATAATCTCCCTCTTTCCTACATACTCTAACCTGAGCCTCACTATCCCAGTAAAAACTCTTCACTGCTTTCAGTAACCTACCTCCTACACCATATACCTGCAACATCTGCCACATTGTCCCCCTATCCACCATGTCATACGCCTTTTCCAAATCCATAAATGCCACAACAACCTCTATAGCCTTATCTAAATACTGTTCCCTTACATGTTTCACAGTGAACACTTGGTCTACTCACCCCTTATCTTTCCTTGTTCATCTGCTATCCTACTCTCCGTCTTACTCTTAATCCTTTCAATAATAACTCTACCATACACTTTAACAGGTATACTCATCCGACCTATCCCCCTATGATTTTTGCACTCTCTTTTGTCCCCTTTGCCTTTATACGAAGGAACTTTGCACGGCCTCTGCCAATCCCTAGGTGTTTTGCAGGGTTCTGCATAACATTTTAATGTTTATACAGTGGAGAAGGGTACCATAATAGTAAGAATGTTATAATTGTAAAGCATAATTTTATAATTCATACTGTGCATTTGGAGGTACTGTAAAGTATGTTAAACTGTAATTATAAGAAAATCCTGCCCGGGATTCATTTTCCAACCGTGTTTTGGTTAGCGGGTAAGTGTGGCTTCGGGGCAGTCACGTGTCGTCTGCATGACATTTAGGCTGGCGTCAGAGACGCCGTGTATTTAAGCTAAGTTGTGTAGTTATGTAATGATTTTTAGGGTGCTATGAATACCTAATTTTCAGGGAATAATTTTCCTTTGCAAGTGCAAGAACTCCATTTTTCTGCCAGGGTTTTCTTTTTGTGTGCAATCCTGTTTAATTTTAGGGAGTCACATTACATTAACTCCTGGTGGATATACTACTTCAGTGTATGTGCCTTATTTTATATCAGTAAGTTCTGTGGCTGTTAGCAAGGTTTGGTGCTATTATTTCTCAAAATGTCTGACACTGACTCTTCCGATTCTGGGGATGATGTGGGTTATGGAAGAAACCGTGAGTTAAGTCCCAGTGCTAAGAACCTGGAGAGGCAAATAGAACCTACAAAGATGAAATTTTCCTTAGTTGCAGAAGAAAAAGACCAGTTGAGGATCGAATGTGCAAAGATCCAGGGACAGAATGAGTTAGTAGGCTTGAGGGTTCAAGAAAGAGCCAGGGAGAAGCAGGATGCCTCTCAACAAACCGCAGGCCCAAGGGGGGATGTTTTTCATTTGGATAAAGCTATAAAATTTGTGCCCAGATTGCTAGAGAAAGACCCAGACAAGTTCTTTCTGTTATTCAAAAGTACGACCAAATCCCAAGATTGGCCGGAAACGGAATGGGCGACATTAGCAAGAACCCAACTAGTTGGTAAGGGGTTACAGGCTGTTAGTTCTCTTGAGGGACCAGCCATTCTGATTATAACAAACTGAAAGAGGCAGTTTTACTTGATTATCAGAAAGGTACTGGCAGAAGTTTAGAGGTCTAAAGTTTCAAGCAGGGCAGTCTTTGGTGGAATATGGTAAGGAGAAGATGTCACTTCTAAATAGGTTGTGTCGCTCAAAGGGGGTGGTAGGCAATTTTGAGGGTGTAATTACCTTAATTTTGTTAGAGGATCTTTTGAGAAATGTTCCTCCTGACCTTAAGGCATATCTTGAGGAGAAGGATCTTGATAATTTTAATAATGCTTAAGAGCTGGGTGACAGATGTTTAGCTAACCCAAAATTTGGTAGTAGTTTCCCCCTCCCCGATACATACTATTAATGATAAGTTTTCTCTATCCACCAATAGGAAAAAGAAATTCCAGAAGTTTAAGCCATATATTTCTCAGCCTATTCTCCACCAGAGTGTGATTAAGCCTAATTCTCCAGTACCTGCCCAGGGAAGTTTTACGTCTACAGTCACAGGTCCAGGACTAGAAGGAACAGGTAGGACGAACCCAGTTCCCCAGAGACAAGGGATCCAACCTAGGTCAAATGGGCAGGGGGCCTTTAAACCTTATTACTGTACTTATTGTCATAAACAGGGCCATCTGCAGCCGTATTGCAAGATGTGTAGAGATCAGGCGGAACCTCTCAAGTAGATACACCAGGTACCCACATGGTATTTAATACTGAAGCGTCACCTCTTGGTATATAAGGTAGCCCAGCAGTTTGGACCCTCGGATGAAGGTCTTTACAAGTAAGTCCACAGCGGCCTTATACCAAAATGAAGGTAGGGTAACGGGTGTTATGTATTTGAGGGACACTGGTAGCACATACACCTTGCTTCGTAGGGGTATATTGCCACTGTCGGATGACACATACACTGGGTTGGACGTTTTGACCAAAGGAATTACCGGATTCACTGTCAAGACCCCAGTGCACAGGTTATCGGTGGAGTCTGCATACCAATGTGGTTACTTAGCTGTAGTTATCACAGAGGATATACCTTGTGAGGGTGTTGACTTACTGTTAGGCAATAATGTGATTGGCTTTCTCGAAATTGAGGAACCTATGGTTTGGAGGGACCCAGCCTCACAGAGTTTGGAGGCAAAAGATAGGGCTACCTTGCCCGAGTTATTTCCAGTGTGTGCAGTATCCAGGAAAATGAAAAAAAGATAAGAGTTCAGTGTGTCTCCTTGACTCTGCCGATCCTGGGGATGATTTGGGTTTGGGAAACCTATTCCTCGAGCCTAGCCTGCAGGGGGCTCTGGGTAGTGATGAACCATCCCAGACAGGACCCAGTTTGAGGGGGGTATTGGATCTGGTATAGGGGGGGCGACTCCTACTCGAGAACAGCTGATCGAGGCCCAGGGGTGTGACGACACCCTGAAAGCTATTCGGTCATCTGCTGTTACCGAGGAAGAGGCCTCTCAACTAACTAAATGTTTCTTTTTCCCTTATCGGATACAACATCTGATGATGGAGCAAGGGAGGCACTCTACCAAGTGGTGGTGCTGGAACCATTTTGGTATAAGATTTTGTGTTTGGCCCTCCCATGGGAGGACATTTAGTGGTTAAAAAGACTATGGGTAAGATTTCCAAACATTTTTACTGGCCCCAGGTACGTGAATCGGTGGGTAAGTATGTAGAATCAAGCCTGGTTTGCCAAAGGGTAGGAAAACCTAATCAGGGAATTAAACCTGCTCCTCTTAACCCTATTACAGAAATCGGAGAACCTTTCAGTAGGCTGGTGGTGGATTGTGTGGGGATACTACCCAGGACCAAGATGGGAAACCAGTACTTACTTACTATTATTTGTTCCTCGACCAGGTTTCTTGAGGCCATTCCACTCTGTAAAATTACTACACGCGTGGTCTTGAGAGCACTGGTGAAATTTTTTACACAGGTTGGTATCCCTAAGAAAATTCAAACAGATCAGGGGTTGAATTTTAATTCTAAACATTTTCACACAGTTTTGGGGGAGTTTCATATTAAAATGACAACCTCCACAGCCTATCACCCAGAGAGACAAAGGGTGGTGGAGCGGTTTCACCAGTCTCTCAAAACTATGCTGCGTGCTTATTGTACCCAGTACCAGGACTGGGATGAGGGTATACCACTCCTCTTATTTGCTGTGCAGGACAGTACTCAGGAATCATTACACTTTCGTCCCTTCGAACTGATCTACGGTCACCAGGTCAGGGGACCACTGACGATTTTGAGGGATCACTGGTTTGGTGAGGCTTGTGAGGCTGCCCCTTCGGAGGATTTTCTCACTTTCAGAGACTGGCTCACATGAAGTGTCTGGCAGCTGAGAGCCTGCACAACAGTCAGACCAAGATGAAGAGACCATTTGACCCTGTACCTTCGCAGTGGGAGAGGAGGTACTAGCATTGGAGCCATTGCCTGGTAATGCCTTAAAAGCAAAGTACAGTGGGCCTTACAAGGTGGTGGAAAAGGTCACAGATCAAAAGTACAAGATTCACACACCTGGGCATCAGAAGTCTGAACGTGTGGTGAAAATAAACCGGCTGAAAAGGTACCAACAAAGAGGTGTGGCGTGTGTTATAGTAGTAGGTGACCCAGGGGTGGACACTGATGCGCAGGGAGCCACAGATGTTCACCTTAGTAACAGGACATTGTTAAAAGACCCTTCACAATGTATGTTAGGTCTTGGTAAGGAAAAGGTTGCTGAGACGGTTCAGCTTCTCTGGAATTTTGAGGATTTGTTTGGGGATATCCCTCGTGTAATCAAGCTAAAGCCCCATGGTATAGATGTAAGGGAAGCTGAACCAATTCGGCAGGTCCCTTACAAAATGAACCCACAAAAGAGAAAAAGTATGGAGAAGTAGGTGAAATTTCTGCTTTACAATGATTTGATAATACCAAGCAGGAATCTGATGGTTCCCAAACCAGATGGCACCATGAGGATGTGCACGGACTACTGTAAGGTTAATTTAATAACTAAGGCTGACTGTTTTCCTCTTCCTTGAATGGATGATGTCATTGATGCAATGGGAGGAGCTAAATATGTAAGTTCAAGGGTTATTACCAGATACCTTTAACCCCACGTGCCAGTGACATCTCTGCCTTTGTAATGCCAGATGGGCTTTTTCAGTACAAGGTTCTTCTCTTTGGGCTTCGTAACGCACCCTCCTGTTTTCAACGCAGAATGCAGGAAGGCATACGTGGCCTAAATGGAGTGAGGTGTTAAACTGATGACCTTGTTATTTTTAGCGACTGTTGGACAGAGCATGTAAGGCAGTTTAGAAAGTTTTTCTCTAGGCTCGCTGGTGCTCAGCTCACTGTTAATTTGGCAAAGAGTGTTTTCAGACAAGCCCAGGTAACTTTTCTAGGACATGTTATTGGCCAGGGGAGGGTGGCCTCAGTGAATGCCAAGGTGGAGGCTATAGACAATTACCCTGTACCAAAGAACCGAAAGGAGGTTATGCATTTTGTGGGCATCGTAACATTTTATAGAAAGTTCTGTCCAAATTTGTAAAAGGCGATTTCTCCACTCACTGATTTGACTAGCTCCAAGCGTACATTTGTGTGGGACATGAAGTGTCAGAGGGCATTTGAATGTGTATATATATATATATAAACATATATATATATATATATATATATATATATATATATATATATATATATATATATATATATATATATATATATATATATATCTCGTGCCGAATAGGCAGAACTTGCGATTTTGGCTTAAATAGCAACGCTCATGTTGCCATATAAGACGAATGAAAATTTGTGTATGCAATAATTTTGCAAAAATCATTCTGAACCTATCGAAAAAAATATATTTCATTGTGTTTGTTTAGTATTAAATCATTATAAACGTATTTAAAATATATTTAGTTAGCTTAGGCTAAAATTAATTGCGCTTGTTACCATAAGGTTAGGTAAGTTTTCTAAGATTCTTATGGTGCAAAATTATAAATTTTTACATCAACATTAATGAAAAAAATATATCTTTATACGTACAAGAGAAAATTTTAGAAAGGACTTAATTTTAAATGAGTTCTTGCTAATTGACCAGTTTTACATATTCGGCACGACATATATATATATATATATATATATATATATATATATATATATATATATATATATATATATATATATATATATATATATATATATATATATATGTATATTAAATCATTATAAACGTATTTAAAATATATTTAGTTAGGTTAGGCTAAAATTAATTGCGCTTGTTACCATAAGGTTAGGTAAGTTTTCTAAGATTCTTATGGTGCAAAATTATAAATTTTTACATCAACATTAATGAAAAAAATATATCTTTAAACGTACAAGAGAAAATTTTAGAAACAACTTAATTTTAAATGAGTTCTTGCTAATTGACCAGTTTTACATATTCGGCACGACATATATATATATATATATATATATATATATATATATATATATATATATATATATATATATATATATATATATTAAATACAGGAAAGAGTAAGGTTATGAGGATAACAAAAAGATTAGGTGATGAAAGATTGAATATCAGATTGGAGGGAGAGAGTATGGAGGAGGTGAACGTATTCAGATATTTGGGAGTGGACGTGTCAGCGGATGGGTCTATGAAAGATGAGGTGAATCATAGAATTGATGAGGGAAAAAGAGTGAGTGGTGCACTTAGGAGTCTGTGGAGACAGAGAACTTTGTCCTTGGAGGCAAAGAGGGGAATGTATGAGAGTATAGTTTTACCAACGCTCTTATATGGGTGTGAAGCATGGGTGATGAATGTTGCAGCGAGGAGAAGGCTGGAGGCAGTGGAGATGTCATGTCTGAGGGCAATGTGTGGTGTGAATATAATGCAGAGAATTTGTAGTTTGGAAGTTAGGAGGAGGTGCGGGATTACCAAAACTGTTGTCCAGAGGGCTGAGGAAGGGTTGTTGAGGTGGTTCGGACATGTAGAGAGAATGGAGCGAAACAGAATAACTTCAAGAGTGTATCAGTCTGTAGTGGAAGGAAGGCGGGGTAGGGGTCGGCCTAGGAAGGGTTGGAGGGAGGGGGTAAAGGAGGTTTTGTGTGCGAGGGGCTTGGACTTCCAGCAGGCATGCGTGAGCGTGTTTGATAGGAGTGAATGGAGACAAATGGTTTTTAATACTTGACGTGCTGTTGGAGTGTGAGCAAAGTAACATTTATGAAGGGATTCAGGGAAACCGGCAGGCCGGACTTGAGTCCTGGAGATGGGAAGTACAGTGCCTGCACTCTGAAGGAGGGGTGTTAATGTTGCAGTTTAAAAACTGTAGTGTAAAGCACCCTTCTGGCAAGACAGTGATGGAGTGAATGATGGTGAAAGTTTTTCTTTTTCGGGCCACCCTGCCTTGGTGGGAATCGGCCAGTGTGATAAAAAAAAAAAAAAAAAAAAAAAAAAAAAAAAAAAAAATATTTATGTATATATATATATATATATATACTTATGTATATATATACATATATTTATGTATATATTTATATATATATATATATATATATATGGGGTGGTAGGAGGAGTGGAATCTTCAAACGGCTTCAGGAAGAAATCCAAATATTCTCCGAGTCTATGGGTCCCACAATTTACACCAGAGGTGGACCCCATCCTATATATATATATATATATATATATATATATATATATATATATATATATATATATATATATATATATATATATATATATATATATATATATATATATATATATATATATATATATATATATATATATATATATATATATATATATATATATATATATATATATATATATATATATATATATATATATATATATTTATATATATATACACGTTCAAATGCCCTCTGACACTTCATGTCCCACACAAATGTACGCTTGGAGCTAGTCAAATCAGTGAGTGGAGAAATCGCCTTTTACAAATTTGGACAGAACTTTGTAGGTAGTAGGTTGGTAGACAGCAACGACCCAGGGAGGTACTACCGTCCTGCCAAGTGAGTGTAAAATGAAAGCCTGTAATTGTTTTACATGATGGTAGGATTGCTGGTGTCTTTTGTCTGTCTCATAAATATGCAAGATTACAGGTACGTCTTGCTACTTCTACTTTCACTTAGGTCACACTACACATACATGTACACGTTTATTTATACACACTCATCTGAGTTTTCTTTGATTTTATCTTAATAGTTCTTGGTCTTATTACTTTTCCTTTTATATCCATGGGGAAGTGGAATAAGAATCTTTCCTCCGTAAGCCATGCGTGTTGTAAAAGTCAACTAAAATGCCGGGAACAATGGGCTAGTAACCCCTTTTCCTGTAAAGATTACTAAAAAGAATAAGATGAAGAAAATTGTCAAAGTGGGAAGTCTGAATGTGCGTGGATGTTGTGCAAATGATGAGAAAGAGATGATTGTGGATGTTATGAATGAGAAGAAACTGGATGTCCTGGCTTTAAGTGAAACAAAGCTGAAGGGGGTGGGAGAGTTTCAATGGAGAGGAATAAATGGGATTAGGTCAGGGGTTTCAAATAGAGTTAGAGCTAAAGAAGGAGTAGCAATAATGTTGAAGGATAAGCTATGGCAGGAAAAGAGGGACTACAAATGCATAAATTCAAGGATTATGTGGAGTAAAATAAAGATTGGATGTGAAAAGTGGGTTATAGTAAGCGTGTATGCACCTGGAGAAGAGAGAAGTGTAGAGGAGAGAGAGAGAGATTCTGGGAAATGTTGAGTGAATGCGTGGGGAGTTTTGAATCAAGTGTGAGAGTAATGGTGGTTGGGGATTTCAATGCTAAAGTGGGTAAAAATATTATGGAGGGAGTAGTAGGTAAATTTGGGGTGCCAGGGGTAAATGTAAATGGGGAGCCTTTAATTGAGCTATGTGTAGAAAGAAATTTGGTAATAAGTAATACATATTTTATGAAAAAGAGGATAAATAAATATACAAGGTATGATGTAGCACGTAATGAAAGTAGTTTGTTAGATTATGTATTGGTGGATAAAAGGTTGATGGGTAGGCTCCAGGATGTACATGTTTATAGAGGGGCAACTGATATATCAGATCATTATTTAGTTGTAGCTACAGTTAGAGTAAGAGGTAGATGGGAAAAGAGGAAGGTGGCAACAACAAGTAAGAGGGAGGTGAAAGTGTATAAACTAAGGGAGGAGGAAGTTCGGGCGAGATATAAGCGACTATTGGCAGAAAGGTGGGCTAGTGCGAAGATGAGTAGTGGGGGGGTTGAAGAGGGTTGGAATAGTTTTAAAAATGCAGTATTAGAATGTGGGGCAGAAGTTTGTGGTTATAGGAGGGTGGGGGCAGGAGGAAAAAGGAGTGATTGGTGGAATGATGAAGTAAAGGGTGTGATAAAAGAGAAAAAGGTAGCTTACGAGAGGTTTTTACAAAGCAGAAGTGTTATAAGAAGAGCAGAGTATATGGAGAGTAAAAGAAAGGTGAAGAGAGTGGTGAGAGAGTGCAAAAGGAGAGCAGATGAAAGATTGGGAGAGGCACTGTCAAGAAATTTTAATGAAAATAAGAAAAAATTTTGGAGTGAGTTAAACAAGTTAAGAAAGCCTAGGGAAAGTATGGATTTGTCCGTTAAAAACAGAGTAGGGGAGTTAGTAGATGGGGAGAGGGAGGTATTAGGTAGATGGCGAGAATATTTTGAGGAACTTTTAAATGTTGACGAAGAAAGGGAGGTGGTAATTTCATGCACTGGCCAGGGAGGTATACCATCTTTTAGGAGTGAAGAAGAGCAGAATGTAAGTGTGGTGGAGGTACGTGAGGCATTACGTAGAATGAAAGGGGGTAAAACAGCTGGAACTGATGGGATCATGACAGAAATGTTAAAAGCAGGGGGGGATATAGTGTTTGAGTGGTTGGTACTTTTGTTTAATAAATGTATGAAAGAAGGGAAGGTACCTAGGGATTGGCGGAGAGCATGTATAGTCCCTTTATATAAAGGGAAAGGGGACAAAAGAGATTGTAAAAATTATAGAGGAATAAGATTACTGAGTATACCAGGAAAAGTATACGGTAGGGTTATAATTGAAAGAATTAGAGGTAAGACAGAATGCAGAATTGCAGATGAGCAAGGAGGCTTCAGAGTGGGTAGGGGATGTGTAGATCAAGTGTTTACATTGAAGCATATATGTGAACAGTATTTAGATAAAGGTAGGGAAGTTTTTATTGCATTTATTGATTTAGAAAAGGCATATGATAGAGTGGATAGAGGAGCAATGTGGCAGATGTTGCAAGTTTATGGAATAGGTGGTAAGTTACTAAATGCTGTAAAGAGCTTTTATGAGGATAGTGAGGCTCAGGTTAGGGTGTGTAGAAGAGAGAGAGAATACTTCCCGGTAAAAGTAGGTCTTAGACAGAGATGTGTAATGTCACCATGGTTGTTTAATATATTTATAGATGGAGTTGTAAAAGAAGTAAATGCTAGGGTGTTCGGGAGAGGGGTAGGATTAAATTATGGGGAATCAAATTCAAAATGGGAATTGACACAGTTACTTTTTGCTGATGATACTGTGCTTATGGGAGATTCTAAAGAAAAATTGCAAAGGTTAGTGGATGAGTTTGAGAATGTGTGTAAAGGTAGAAAGTTGAAAGTGAACATAGAAAAGAGTAAGGTGATGAGGGTATCAAATGATTTAGATAAAGAAAAATTGGATATCAAATTGGGGAGGAGGAGTATGGAAGAAGTGAATGTTTTCAGATACTTGGGAGTTGACGTGTCGGCGGATGGATTTATGAAGG
>NC_091333.1:27404439-27541939 GCF_038502225.1 Cherax quadricarinatus | reverse complement strand
TTCGAGTCTCCTTCAGCCAGAGATCAGTGTTTATGTATATTTCGCATGCTCTTCCGAATTCCTTGCATATATATATATATATATATATATATATATATATATATATATATATATATATATATATATATATATATCTTTATTTTCCTGAGTTCTCTGTCTTCTGTACCTTTTCCATTCTCTAGTACACATAGTTTTTGCCTCCCTACAGCTTTGGGTGAACCAAGGACTCGTTCTGTTCTTCCCATTATTTCTGTTTCTCTTGGGAACAAACCTATCCTCTGCCTCCTTGCATTTTGTTGCCACATAGTCCATCATTTCTTGTACTGGTTTTACTGTCAGTTCCCTCTCCCACTGAATGTCTTGAAGGAAGTTCCTCATTCCTGAGTAGTTCCCCCTTTTGTAGTTTGGTTTTTCCCACCCTATTCCTGCTACTCTCTCCACTTGGAGCTCAACTATGTAGTCGAAGCACAGAACCTCATGATCACTAGTGTGTGTGTGTGTGTGTGTGTGTGTGTGTGTGTGTGTGTGTGTTTGTGTGTGTGTGTGTGTGTTTGCGAATGTGTGTGTGTTTGTGTGTGTGTGTGTGTGTGACTACTTACCTGATTTTGGCTACAGGGGTCGATTCATAGCTCCTGGTCCCGCCTCTTTGCTGTATGCAAAAATTATTTACGAAAAGAAAAGATGAAATAATCAGTCCCTCAGTCTTAACGAATCTGAAGCCTTCGTATTCATCAGTACTAAGGTACTGAGCACCTGCTTACAGGCTGAGGGACTGATTACCTCATCTTCCACTGTCTTCTGTGTATTGATCTGCAAGTCTGAGGGACTGATTACCTCATCTTCCACTGTCTTCTGTGTATAGGTCAGCAAGTCTGAGGGACTGATTACCTCATCTTGGACTGTCTTCTGTGTATAGGTCAGCAAGGCTGAGGGACTGATTACCTCATCTTCCACTGTCTTCTGTGTATAGGTCAGCAAGGCTGAGGGACTGATTACCTCATCTTCCACTGTCTTCTGTGTATTGATCTGCAAGTCTGAGGGACTGATTACCTCATCTTCCACTGTCTTCTGTGTATTGATCTGCAAGTCTGAGGGACTGATTACCTCATCTTCCACTGTCTTCTGTGCATAGGTCAGCAAGGCTGAGGGACTGATTACCTCATCTTCTGGTATCTTAGTTTATCATCTCAACATTTAATTGGAAAAAGCCGCTGGATGGTGAAACGTCATCAAATAAATATAGTCAGGTGTTGTACATGTGATTAATTCTCCATCTTATCGATATTGTACATCATTATTGTTAATACTATCTACACAGTCTTCATAAATGAACAAGTTCCAGATTCTGAACTTGGAAGACGAATGATGAACCATGTAATGTTCAATAATATAAAAACATATAAGTGGTTTATAGCTCAGTGGAAGAACCATCGGTTCACACTCGACAAACCCGGGTTCAATCACAGGTGAGTCGAGACGAATGATCAACATCCAGAATGTTTATTGCCAACAATACAGAAGACAAAAAACATTATTTAGACAATGTTTTATGCTCTGTTACAACTATATCAAGTCATGTCGTCTGAATCGGGATATTTTTTTTATTAACATATCGGCTGTATCCCACTGAGGCATGGTGACCCGAGAAAGAAGAAACACTTTCATCACCACTCAGTTCATCACTGTGTTGCATGAGGTGTGCTGACACTATAGTTAAAAAAACTACAACTATTATCTAGTGAAAAATCTGCACATTCCCTAAGAAAGCAAAAAACTCGGCAGACGGTACAACAGTGAAAGGAGGGGCGTCATGAGTACGCTAGGTGACAATACAATAAGTGTTTGGGGCCAAAGACTGTTCAACTGCCTCCCAGCATGCATAAAGTGGATTACCAATAGACTCTTGGCTGTCTTCAAGAGGGAGCAGGACAGGCACCCTATGTCAATACACGGCCAGCCAGGCTCTGGTTCGCACATCGGTTTGCGTGCTACCAAAAGTAACATCCTAGTTGATCAGGCTCTGATCTATCGAAAGGCCTGGTCATGGACTGGGCCGCGCGGGCGTTGACCCCCGAAACACCCACCAGGTATACCTCTCCTTCAGAGTGCAGGCACTCTACTTCCCACCTCCTGGACTCAAGTCCGGTTTACCAGTTTCCCTGAATACTACCTTCATAAATGTTACTTTGACATTATTTGTGACAATTTACCATTTTTTCACATGCATATAGACACGTGGTTCCTGTACGACAACTCTGAAACAAAACTTTTCTTTCAGTAGAAAACAAAAGACAAGCGACGATCCTTAGAATCAGCCCTAATTATCACTAGAAACACCATTACAAGACCCAGGTCAGGACCCGCCCTGGCGAACCTACCTGTACCTTTAACATTACAAAGATAATGGTTGACTTTCAGTGTACTATATCAGTTGCCGACCTTCTGTTGGGTCAACTGCCTGACCTGACATAGACGATCACCTCTCCCTCTCTTTGTCTGCACTGTTGACTGATATATTTTATGCCTTTCAGAATACTGCCTAAAAAAAAAAATAATAAATTTTAGTGTCCAAGCTGAATAGCATTTACTAACAAATGTCTCCACATTGACTGTGTGTTTTACTTGCTGTGTGTAAGTTGGAAGATGCAAATTAGTTTGGGATGTGTTTGCAATTTACCAGTTTCACTGGAGGAATTGTGTTATTGGTGTCGTCTTTCGATCGGATTCCATCCTCCAGAATTAATAAGAACTTCAGATGCGTTTCGGTCGCTGTGCTATATGATAAACATATCTCCCCCCATATCCCGTATTCCCAGCCCTTCGTACCTCATGCATGCAGGGAACAAAATAATTGTACCTTCAACCCAACCCCCTCCAAGAAAATGAAGACTCAATAGGTCCAGGAGCTGGAGATCAGCACCTTGAAGATGCCCAAGACTTCAAGATCAACACCGTCAAAAAAAGTCTAGTTCCTTGAGCTTTACAACCTCTACAAGGTCAGTCATAGGAACCTTCCTCTACGTAACATGTACTAGAAAGTTGAAGCCGATCAGAATAGGCATTGGAATGTTATCACGTGGAAACAAATATAGTGTTTCCAATAAAATTAACAATTTTTCATCTACAAATTTTGAGACCAAGCCAAAGGATAAGATATTTAAACATCATTAGCAAATTTGCTCATGTCACTATTTATTCCCTCATCTATGTCGTTTATATAATCTGTGAACAACAAGGGGCCCAACACTGACCCCTGTGGAACACCGCTCGTGATGCTTCCCCACTCTGATTTCTCCCCATTTATGCAAACTCTCTGCTGCCTATTTGTCAACCATGCCTCTACCCTGGAAAAAAATTCTCATCCTATTCCATGTGCTGTAAGTTTTCACAACAGCCTCTGATGTGGAACTCAATCGAAAGCCTTACTGAAGTCCCTATACACAATATCATATTCAATACCATGATTTACCTCATGAAATACCTTAGTGAAGAAAGTTAGTAAATTCGTCAGACAGGAACGCCCCTTTGTACAACCGTGCTGAGATTCAGTAATCAATTTATGTCTTTCAAGATGGCTACGAATTGCTTCGGCAATTATTGATTCCATAAATTTACCAACTATGAAGGTAAGGCTTATTGGTCTATAGTTCGAAGCTAAGGACCTGTAACCTGCCTGGCAAATAGGTATTACATTTCCCATTTTTCACTTGTTTGGCACTGTGCCAGTTTGTAGTGATATATAGCAAAGATTAGCCAAAGGTATACTAAGTTCTTCTCTACATTCCTTTAAAACCCTTGCAAACAGTTCATCAGGGCCTGGGGATTTATTAGCTTTTAATTTCTCTATTTGTCTGAGACCATGCCACTAGTTACCCCAATAGTGCATAGTTTATTATCGCCCTGTTCTACATAATTTATTTTTTCTGGCATTTTGCTAGTAACTTCCTGAGTAAAAACTGAGGAAAAAGGTATGGAAATTTTCACACATTTTCTTATCACTGTCAGTGATCTGACCAGAGTTACTCTTAAGTGGGCCAATCTTGTCCCTAATCTTACTTCTGTATATCTGAAAGAACCCTTTTGGGTTAGTCTTCGAATCCCTTGCGACTTTAGCCACATAATCCCCTTTTTGTTTTTCTTATTCCTTTTTTTTTATTTCTCTCTTTAATTGAATATATTGATTTCTAAACTACCCTTTCCCTCTTTTGATATGCCTAAATGTGACTCTCTTTTTGGCCAATGAGATATTTTAATCTTTTGTTTATCCATTTGGGATCATTTTTGTTAGATCTACTTTCCCTACTCGGTACAAAAGTCGTCTGGGCAGCTAGCACTATGCTCTGAAATACGTCATAATGGCAACCAACCCTACCTACCTGACCCAAAAGGTCATCTCAATTTAGCCCACCCAGGTAATTTTCCAGTCCCTCGAAGTCGGCCAAGCGGAAATTTGGGACAGCGACTTGATTGCAGTTATCTGGGCAATTCCACGATATATTGAAACTAAATGATTTGTGATTGCTTTTCCCAAGTTCATCGCTAACCTCAAGATTATTAACTAGTGATTCTTTGTTTGCAAGAACCAAGTCAAGCAGGATGTTTCCTTTAGTTGATTCTGTCACAAACTGTTTTAAAAAGCAATCCTGAACCGTATCACGAAAGTCACTAGACTCAAGTTTTCCTGTCACATTGTTCCAGTCAATTTGTCTAAAGTTAAAATCTCCCATTGACAAAATATTTTCATATCTAGATTCCTTATGAATTTCGTCCATAGCAGCTTACTGCACTCCCAATCAAGGTTTGGGGGCCTATAAATCACACACTAAATTAATTTTTCACTACCTTCAAGAAACTGTAGCCAAACAGATTCTGTGTCCGATGATACTAATATTATATCATGTATAACATAACAGTATAAATTATCTCTGGCATACATCGCCACTCCACCACCCTTCCTGTTGACCCTGTCAGTGTGGAATAGTTTATAACCCTGTATGTTGCATTCAGTAGGCATTTCTCTATCTTTCAAGTTGAACCAGGTTTCTGTTATAGCGATAATATCTATATTACCTGCACTTGTAAGTAATCTTAGCTCATCTATCTTATTTCTTGTACTCATACTATTTGTAAAGTAAAACTTAAGGGAGCTAGTCACTCGTTGCCCTCTACTATCTCTCTTTGTTTGTTGAGCAATTACTTTGCCTTTACAGCAACTTTATTTTGAATATATCTTTTAAACATATTCCTGGGGTTTCCTGGTAATATCTGCTCTTTTCAACCCTAGTGCTGAAGCCTGATTGTTTTTTCACAAACACGCATTCCTCTATAATCTATCAGTTTAAATTCCTAGACAAGTCATCAATGACCCCCTCAGTCGAAATGGCTAATACAACCACTCCTGCATGATTACCACCCATCTAGAGACCCATCAATTACAGAACCCAGGGCAACATGGGTTTAGAGCAGGTCGGTGATGCCTGTCACAACTACTGGACCACTATGACAAGGTCCTGGATGCTCTAGAAGACAAACAAAACGATGATGAAGTATACAGACTTTGCGAAGTGTGATTATGGTGTAATAGCGCACAAAATGCTTGATACAGGAATATTATGAAAAGTTGGTAGACGGATCTATATATTTTTATATCCAAACAAATAGAACACTGAGAGTAGTGGTAAATAGAGTAAAGTCTGAAGCGGCTACGGTGAAAAGCTCTGTTCCACAGGACACAGTACTCGCTCCAATCCTCTTCCTCATCTTCATATCTGACAAAGACAGGGATGTAAGTCACAGTGCCGTGTCTTCATGACTCACGAAACTGAAATGCCACGATTGCAAACAAACCATGCCACGGGTGGGGTTAGAACCCGCGATCAGAGAGTCTCAAAACTCCAGACCGTCGCGTTAGCCACTGGTATAATTTGTTTGCAATCGTGTCATAACGATTTCGTGAGTTATGTTGACGACTCTGAGGGGACTTGAGCTAGAGTTCGTCACGGCCACACTAGCTGGAAATTCGTCTCTAAAAACTTGCATTTGTAGTCACAGTGGTGCCTGTGCTAACCTTCCTATGGTGTATAAATATTCCTAGTGGGATGAATCTTTTTGTGGCTAGCTGGCCCAGTGGCTAAAGCAACGGCCTGGAGTTTTGAGACTCTCTGATCGCGGGTTCTATCCCCGTCCGTGGTATGGTTTGACCGTGTCTTCCTTTGCAGATGACACCAGAATTTCGATGACAGTGTCCTCCAATGAGGACACCGCAAGCCTCCAGGCGGACATCAACCAAATCTTTAAATGGGCAGCAGAAAATAATATGAAGTTCTATGATGAGGAATTTCAATTACTCCAACATGGAAAACATGAGAAAATTTAAACTATATCGGAGTATAAAACAAATTCGAACCACACAATAGAGGGAAAAAATTGATGTAGAAGTCCTGGGAGTGATAATATCAGAGGATCTCACCTTCAAAGACCACAATCTTGTATCAATCGCATCTGCTACAAAAACGACAAAATTGACAAGGAGACCTTAGAAACTAGGGATGCCAAGCCCATGATGGCACTCTTCAGGTAGCTTGTTCTTTTTAGGCTGGAATATTGCTGCACACTAACAGCACCTTTCAAGGGAGGTGAAATTGCTGACCTAGAAAATGTACAGAGACCCTTCACGGTACACATAACTGCGATAAAACACCTCAGTTACTGGGAACGCTTGAAGTTCCTCAGCCTGTACTCCCTAGAATGCAGGCGGGAGAAATACATAATTATATGCACTTGGAAAATCCTAGAGGGATTAATACCAAACTTACACACGAAAATCACTATGAAAGCAAGACTCGGCAGATGATGCAAGATCCCCCCAATGAAAGGCAGGGGTGCAACTAGGACGATAAGAGGCAGTACAATAAGTGCCATGGGCCCAAGACTGTTCAACTGCCTCCTAGCATACATAAAGGGGATTACCAACAGACCCCTAGCTGTCTTCAAGAAGGCGATGGACAGGCACTAAAAGGCACCTAAATCTCAGGCTGTGATCCACAACGAGGCCTGGTCACAGACCGGGTCGAGGGGACGTTGACCCCCGAAGCCTTCTCCATGTATACTCCGGGTGTGTTCCTTGTTTTACTCACTGTACATTACCTAACTCAGACTTAAAAAATTTGAAGCCAATCAGAAATGCTCTCAAAATTTCTCACGGAAATTGCTGCTTTAAATGTAACATAGAAAGTCCAGCATCAGTTCAGACTTTCCTTGATGTAAGCTGCACCAGTGATGAAAACTTGAAAACTGTCAGCAGAGGTCTCAGATTATCGCACGGAAACCTAGAAACCGAGGGCGAAAAATATGGCAATCACTGAAGGTTTCACCCGTCGGAACACGGAACAACATGGACGGCATACACGCTGAACTTTAAAATAAAAAATATTCATAAATATGAGCAATTTAAGATCTTTTTAAGGAGGGTGCATTGATGGTGGTAAAGGGATCTTGATCTGAGGAATTACAGCTATCCTCCTTTGCCCGGATCAACACTGATTATACCTCCTGTTCTAACAAAGTTAACCAGAAAATCACACAATCTGGGAAGTGTTGCTTCGCTATACTTAAAACAACAAAGTCTTACCTTTGAGGGTCGAGATGAGTGTCCTGACGACGGGAATACGGGAGAGTGAGAGGAGAGTGAGAGCCAGCCGGCACCAGTATCACAACACCTGTCGTACTGATAGAGAGAGATGCCAACTTACTGCCTTCCACGTGTACTTTAACACGATAGAGCATTCTGTAGTGCCTCCACTGTAGGAAGGTGCCTTCAAGAAATATGTGATATGACCAGTGTAAGAAGCCTATTAGGAGCACAGGTGTAGTCTAGTGGCCCAGGAACGAGCAAAAGGCAGCAGAGAGTATATACTGATATATTTCCTTCGCCTGACAGCAAGCATTAATATGAAGAATATATATACAGGATATGTACAGTATGGTAATTTTACAAGCAAGAGACACGTAAGAACCGCCTTCAACCAGACTTAGAGGTAAGTCTTCCACAGTTGGTTCATAAGTGTACCACATCGCTTCACAATTTTGGTGGGCTTCCTCGTGATTGTCTGGTTGAACCAAGGTGTTAGCATAATGAAGGGCCCCCTCCTCATTATACCCTTAGCCAGGGGCATATCTAAGGAAAATAGTGCTGATGACAAGCACTTAAATTGCACCTCTGATCAAACATCTGACACTCATCTATTAGACAACTTTACCATAAAATAAGCTCAAAAATACAAGTCAAGCTCGTTAATCTTTAATTAACAAATTTTGGCACTACATAAAAATTACAACTGCACCTTCCTTGCTTACACTGATGCAAAGTGGTCTATGATGTACTCAGATTTTGTTTTTTTTTTTTTTTCAATTTTTCTCTTTCTACAGTCATCAGAGCAAGATCACAGAGTCTGCTTGACCCATTGTGAAGGCTTACTCAGCCCTGTAACAACTTCAGTCAGTATTACTCAGGCTGGCTCCTCCTCAGGAAAATTAGTGAATAGAAAAAGAAATAATAACAGACAAACACTTTATTATATAGAAAATAAACATAAAGCACAACACATGAAAGGTATATCCTATTTGAAAGAAAAATGAAAAACGAAAAATATAAATACATTTGAACTCAACGCTAATATCTAATAGGGGTGTCTGGTGTTGGTGACACTGTTGTTGAAATCGTAGCCGTTGCTGATGATGGGGGGGGGTCGCAGGTGTTGGTGACCATCCACTGGCTAGTTCTTCACAGTATACCAGTGAGTATAATATCCCGATGACAGGAAAGCAGGTTCTTTACCACTGCAATGATGTGGGGTTATGTCCTGCAATTTCATACAGGTGCACAGGTACTTCAATACAAAATGGAGAAGTCTCTGGACGTTAGTCCTTCTCCTGTTCTACTCGTTGATTGCCAGGTGACCCTCTCTGACATCCAAGCTGGAAAGATAGACAGGTTACCCACTGCTTAAATAATCACTCTCCATGGTAGTGTGATATTCAAAAGACGTGGTGATTATTACAACAGTCAACCTAGAGCAAGGCCGAAAGGACTAAGTTTATTATTGGTCAAAAGTGAAGCTTTCAACCAATAAATCCACTAGAATACAAGGCAGGCATGTACTTACAGTAGAGTTGGGAGCTGTGAGTCTAGTGATTTACTGTTTAACCAGAGCCCCACACGTCACCTTTCGGGGGGGGAGAAGAGGGAGGGGACGGGATAGCGGGAGCTAGACTGACCCTACCTTAAACAAGTAACAAGCAGCCGGCAGTCAAACTATCACTTTCAGGGAGGGGGAGAAAAGGCGGGAAAAACGGGAGCTTGACTTACCCTACCTTAACTAGTGTAGCCTAGCATGACAAGACTTATATCAAATTTAGGCGAGGAAAAAGTTCTAACATGTGGGGTGTAAGGCAACAAATCTTCTACTGACTGTCACGACTTAACCAGTCAGAGAAATAATTATCATTGGGAACTTAAAAGCTAGACTGACCCTAGGTATATGAAACGTTTCTTGAATTCTTTTCCCAGAGTAGATACCCCACACAAGGGCTAAACATTCCTTTTCTATTGTCTGCATCGCTCTTGGGCTGTGTAGACCCCCTTGCCTGACGCTCCTCAGTAACCTGACAGCAGTGGTACGAGGAGGTGTTGTTGTGTCTCTGTTGACACCGCTGGGAAATTACTGGTGTTGAGATGGCGGTTTGTTATCGCAGACGCGTTAATACTATTGGTATTGAACTGCTTCGAGGTGCGATTACACCTAGTTCAGCTCAAATACTCTTACCCAAGATAATCAGGGAGACATACGGCATACAAGATAGTGAATTGTATGGGGTAGCGCTGAACGGAGCGCATAGAGTATTTGTGAAACTGCTTGCTGCGACAGTTTATGAATCGGTGGTTACGCGCTTTCAAGATGTGTGTTTTGACGTTACTCCTGCTGTGCGTGTGAGACTGGTGGACGTGTCTCGATATTATACCTGGATAAAGTTGAGGAATGTCCCCTTCGAGGCAAACGAAGCTGACATCAGAAACGTATTTGAGAAATATGGAACTGTGCATTCTGCCCAGCAGGGTAAGTGGATAATGGGTGCCTACACAGGTATGCCGGAAGGTACATTCAGCCTTAAGATGACGTTGCGCCAACCCATACCGTCATATGTGTATCTTCAAGATTTTAGGACACAGGTAATGGTTTTATATCCTGGACAGCGGCGTACGTGTCGCATTTGTGGAGAGTATGACCACATAGCGGCGGCATGCGAAAAGAACAGACGCGTGACCAAACCTGTGCAAGAAGACGTAGCCCCAGTCACACGTGATGAAGGTGAGCATCGTTCGTCAGAGGAAGGGCGTGGTCGTTTGTGGAGTGAGATGGTGGAACAGGCTTTTCGAAATGAGAGTGAGTCCTTCCCTCAGCTGCCTGCACCTGAGTCGTTGCCGATACCATCTACTGGATTGGTACCCCGGCATGACGTGTTGAGTATTGGTCGAGAGACGAATGTCGGTGAGGATTTAGACGAAGTTTTAAGGACCTTGTCACCGCAAGTGGTGGAAGCTCCGTCTCCGGAAGACGTAGCTGGAGACTTTCTGAGTCCGGATTGTCAACAATATGAGACTCCGCAGAAGGACGACGAGACTGGGACATCGGGAGACTTCATACCTCATTGTGAGGTGGATGTTGAGGTACACCGTGAGGCTTCCTCGGATCTTGACATGGAGGATAAGAACGTTACCAGGAAACGGGCAGCTACGTCAGATTCGGATGACGTACTGACGCCGGCACAGAGGACTGGGAAAAAAACTGAGAGGATGGGTGAGGGGAGGGGTGGGGAGGGGGGGGGTCATGAGGGACGCCATCGCAAGAAGGGAGGCGAATGGGAAGGTACTGTAAAGAAGACACATAGACGTAACAAATCAAGTGGTGAACCACGGGAGGAGAAGAGGAAAGGGTGGAAAATATAACAGGCCTTAGGTGTATGACTGCTAATGTTAACGGTTTATGTACTAGACTAAAGAGAGATTGGTTGAGCAGTTTTCTTAGCAAACATAGAATTGATGTTCTCTTCCTTCAAGAACACAATTTCAAAGAAGGAGAAGTGTTGCAGGTTGCAGGTTATACAGTACTGACCCTGCCAACTATTCGTTTGAAAGGTGGTGTGGGTCTTTTAATAAAAGAGACGAGCCCGTTTGTGTTGCAGAGATGTTGGGGGGAGGGTGTTGCAGAGATGTGAGGGGGGTGGGGGGAGGGTGTTGCAGAGATGTGAGGGGGGTGGGGGGAGGGTGTTGCGAGTGCAGAGATGTGAGGGGGGTGGGGGGAGGGTGTTGCGATGGGACTTGGATGGGAAAGCGTGTATCCTTGGTAAGTGTCTATGCCCCTGCGGAGAATGACACGAAGGTTCGAACGGATTTTGTGTGTGAGGACCTTGTTTATTTTTTGCGTGGTCTTCCGGAAGTAGCGATAGTGGGGGGTGACTGGAACTGTGTCATAAGGGCGGCTGACGTCGAACCCAAAGGGGCTGGGCATGTGTCTGCACCTCTCAGAGATTTGTTGAGGGATGTTAAGTTAAGAGATGTGTTTGGGGGAGGGTGTGGGAAACAGAACATACTTTTATCAGAAGGGGATATGCTGCAAGGTTAGACAGAGTGTATATTTCGCAGGGAGTAGTTGTAAAGTCTTTTAATACGGTGGAGACGGTCTTGTCAGATCATAGGGCAGTTGTAGTGGAGGTAGGGTGGGAGGGAATGGCCGAAATTTATAAGAATTATTGGAAATTAAATATTAGTGTGTTAAGTGATGAGGAAGGGTTGGAGGGTTTTTCTATGCTGTGGAATGAGCTTTCAAGGGAAGCTCAGGAGGTGGAAGACATTGTAACGTGGTGGGACTCGGTGGCAAAGGAAAGGATAAAGTCCTTTTATGTGAGGGAGGGTAGGCGTATAAACACTTTAAAATATGGGCTAGCGAATTATTTAGAGGATCGATTACGAAGTTGTTATGGGCAGGGATCGGTTAGTGGTGTTTACCCCATGGACGAGATTGTAGACATAAAAGAGAGCTTGCGAACGTTGCATAATGAGCGGTTTCAAGCGGTGAGGGTGCAAGCAGGATTAGAAGAAGTTTTGTGGGGAGATAGGCCATCCGCGTGTGTGTTGAGACAACAAAAGCAAAAGCAGGCGCTGACGGCAATCCCGAGCTTGGAGGTAAATGAGACGATGGGAATCCATAGAGCAGGTCAAGTGATACGAAACACAAAAGCTATGAGTGCATATGCGGATACATGGTATAAAAAACACTGGACTAGTAGTGGCGTGGATGAAGTGGAATTAAGTAAGGTGTGCACGTATGCTAAGTGCATTTTGGGTCACAGTGATAGGAAGGCATTGGGTGGGGTTATTACTGAGGAGGAAATTGAAATTGCTTTACACGGAATGAGGAAGGGCAAGTCCCCGGGTATTGATGGTTTACCGGTGGAATTTTATTTGCAGCATTGGGAGTTGATTGGGAAGTTCATGGTAAGATTATTAAATTGTATGAAGGAGAAGGGTACGTTAGGGGATAAGCAGAATACGGCAGTTGTGGTGTTGGTCCCGAAAGGCAAAGGGCAGCCAAACCTTGGGAAGTATAGGGCGATATCGTTGCTCTGTGCAGACTATAAGGTTTTCGCAAAAATTTTGGGTAATAGGGTAAAATGCGTGGTGGGGAGGGTCGTTTCGCCATCGCAGTATGGGTTGCCGGGCAGGTCGATGTTAGAAGGTCACGGGCTTATAAGAAGTTTTGTGGAGTCAAAGGGGGGAGGGGAGGGGGCGGCTTTACTGGCCTTGGACTGGCGAGCCGCCTATGATAGAGTGGAAAGGGGTGCACTGCAGAGTATTCTTCGGAGACAGGGTTATGGAGAAGAAATAGTTGGGTGGGTAAACACTCTGTATAAGGGGGCAAGGATGAGGGTACAAATAAATGGGTGTATAGGGACGGACTTTGAGATGGGTAGAGGTTTAAGACAAGGGTGCCCTATGTCACAGATCTTATTTGTGTGTTTTCAGGATCCCTTTTACAGGATGGCTGAGAGCACAGTTAGTTCCCGGGGTGGGGGTGGGGTAGGGGAAGGGGATTGTTGGCCGGCATTAATAGGTTATGTGGATGATACGACTGTTTTGGTGTGTGAACGAATGTCTATGAAACGGTTGGAAGATGTTGTGCGTGTGTTTGAACGTGCCACGGGTATGAAGGTAAATAGTGAAAAGTCGATGATCATGGGGTTGGGTACCTGGAAAGGGGGTGGAATGGTGAGCTGTAACGTGGTTAACACAACTGCGATGTCATTAAAGATTTGCGGTATTATTTATAGAGACGATTTGGATGTGGCGCGGGAGGAAAATTCAGTAAGGACGTTGGAAAAGGTCATTGGTCGTTTGGGTGTTTTGAGGCCCCAACATCTCACTCTGGCCCAACGTGTGATTGTTGTTAACGTTTTATTGTATAGTAAGGTGTGGCACGTTGCGGCTGTATTCCCAATTACAGGAACAGCGATCAATGGAATATTGAGAAGAGTATTTACCTTTCTGTGGGGATCGAGGTGTGATTGGTTAAAACGTGAGGTTGTTATGTTACCTGTACGTCGAGGAGGTTTAGGATTGTTGGACTTAAAGCGTAGGGTGAAATGTGTTTTTCTAAAGTGGGAGGTTTGGCGTGTGGGTGTGATGGCGGGAAATATGGACCAAGTATATACGAGGGTGAAAAAGTGGTATAGGGGAATGGAGTTAAGGGAATGTGAGATTGTACTACGAGCTTTGTTGATGGTAAGGGAACGGAGGAACATTCGCATAAGGGTTTTAAGTAGGTTACTAGGGGGTACGTGCGCAGCTCCAGTAGAAGGTTTGTTCCCCATGTACTCGTGGGAAAATATATGGCTCCGATTTAGCAAGTTGAAATTACGGCCTAGGGTGCGTGAAGTCATGTTTCGTTTTTTACATGGTATATTGCCGTCAGGGGCAATATTACGATCCAGAAGAGTCGTGGTGGGAGGCGGGTGTGGGTTTTGTGGTGGGGAAGACACGGCTTTTCACGTTGTCTATTTTTGCGAAGGTTTAGAAGATGTCAGGAGTTGGTTGGGTAGGGCGGTACAGAGGGTGGGAGGCAGAGGAGTGCAGGTCCTGCGTGCGTTGTCTCGACATCGGTGAACGGGCTTTAGATTATATTATCGTGGATTACATTTATATTTCGTGGGTAATGCGGGGAAAAGGGGTCAGTGAGGTGAGAAGGCGTGTCCTTGCAATAACGTTTTATCGTACAATGTGTAGGAATAGGGAATTGTATGGAAGGAGGTGGGATAAGGGTTTTTCGGACGGTTATAAAAGGCTCACTCTTGAAACCCTTGTGAATCTGTGAATAAATATACGGGCATGCCGAATAAGTTGTCGTGTAGGTCAGTGGGCAATAGCTGGCTCGTCTCTTGGGGGGAAGGATGTGAGTTGCGTGAATATGAGTTTGGGCATGAATGTTTTTTAGTTGTTATGGATGTGTGGTTGTAGATTCAGGGGTTAGGGTTACTTATTGTACCTTTTGTGTACAAAATGACTGGGGTGCCTTTACATATTTGTTATATTTTTGATGCTTCCTTTGTGTAAAGACTCGTTGTATTCTTGAGTCACTAGTTTTCTTAGTTTTGTTTTTGATTCTGTTATGGAGGTCCAGATATTTGGGTACATGAACGTGCATATATATGTGTATATGTATGTATGTGTATGTGTATATATATATATATATATATATATATATATATATATATATATATATATATATATATATATATATATATATATATATATATATATATATATATAATGTATATATATATATGTATGTATATGTATGTGTATATATGCATGTTTTATCCCTTCCCTGTTACTGTTCAATTAGTCTGTGAGTCACCAAAGTATTAAAGGGATATAACACGTGTACATTACCCTGAGTTATCCAATTGTATCCTATAAATATGTAGCAACATTATGATTTTTGTTTGTGATTCAAACGTAGTTCATAGGTATCAAGATTGAACACTTATGGAATGGATGGAAATTGCTGACGATTAATATGATCGTCAATTTATATAATATTTATTATGTTAATGAATTTGTGTTAGAGTAAATCATTGAATTTGTGTCTAAGTTGGAATTTCTATAATCAATTGTATATTTTGTATGCAAATTACATAAACTATTGTTTAAACATCAATGTAACATGTTTGTATGATGTGCATGTAGGTTATAATGGGTTAAGTGGGGTTTCCACCAGTGTTATATTTGTTACGCAGTTATATCTTTTGGTATTGTGTGTGTTTAGTGAAACGTACGTATGCATTTTATGGTGTGTTTGTCGTATATATCTATACGTATTAGTTAAAGATTGGTATTTATGGTGTGTACCTCGTTGTACTCTATAGATTATGTATGGTGATGCTATTTAATTTTTAAGCAGCCTTGTATTTATGATGTTTTAAATAAAATATATATATAATATATAAATATATATATATATATATATATATATATATATATATATATATATATATATATATATATATATATATATATATATATATATAATATATATATATATATATATATATATATATATATATATATATATATATATATATATATATATATATATTTATATATATATATATATATATATATATATATATATATATATATATATATATATATATATATATATATATATATATATATATATATGCAATAAGATCACAGTAAACAGGTGATTTCAGAATATGCAAAACAACCACTCTGAAAGAATAGAGAAATTCCAAGCGCTTTCGTGACTACTCACATTATCAAGGAACTATGAAAGTAAAGCATCCAAGGAAGCTATATAAGGGGTCTGGCCGGCACCTCACTATCAGATCCCACAACGGTTTAAACATCCAATTGATTTTCAAAAAGTTGAGAAAGTAGTATCAAGCAAGTCCATGGTCGACAGGAATATAATTGAATCTTGTTTCATAAAAAGCAGTTTTGACAATAATATGAATATTTCCTTTGGTTTATATAAATTAGATCCATTTATAATTAATAGAATTTGGGAAGAATTTAATAATACACTGGACAAATAATCGTTAAAATTTCTTATTTCTTGGGTAGAATAGTTTGTGGGGTGAGTTGTGCCAAGGACCTATCCAAGTTGGGTCGGCGCGCGTCAGGTGTTTAAACCGTTGTGGGATCTGATAGTGAGGTGCCGGCCAGACCCCTTATATAGCTTCCTTGGATGCTTTACTTTCATAGTTCCTTGATAATGTGAGTAGTCACGAAAGCGCTTGGAATTTCTCTATTCTTTCAGAGTGGTTGTTTTGCATATATATATATATATATATATATATATATATATATATATATATATATATATATATATATATATATATATATATATATATATATATATATATATATTCCCTCTCTACTCCTATCTATTGAACTTTTCCCTCACACTCCCCCATACCAAGACTTATAGTCAAGGAGTATAAGAAGAATAGGCGAGGAAAAAGTTCTAACATGTGGAAGTCGCGTAAGGCAACAAATCTTCTACTGACTGTCACGACTTAACCAGTCAGAGAAATAATTGGATGAACCATTGATATACACAATATCAACTTAAAAGCCTGGAGTGCCAATGTCCACCTCAAGAGGCGACTGTTGGTTCCCTTAAAAGTTTCTAGGTATATCAAAGGTTTGTGGTCCGTTTCTAAAATGAATTCTTTTCCCAGTAAATAAAATTTAAGTTTGGAGATACCCCACACAAGGGCCAAACATTCCTTTTCTATTGTGGAGTATCTCGTTTCTGCGGGAAGGAGTTTCCGGCTTAGGAAGCATACAGGGAAGGGAGTACCATCATGGTATTGTAGTAGCACCGCACCTAAGCCAGTATTGGAGGCATCAGTTCTCAAACAAAATGTTTTATTAATATCTGGAATCTTAAGTATAGGGTCTTTCGAAAAGATACTTTTAATCTCATTAAACTTTTCCCGAGCTACGTCGGAAAGTTCAAGAGGTTCCTTCACAGACTTTTTAAGGAAGTCCGATAAGATGCCTGTAAGATCAGCAAGATTCAGGATAAACCGTGCATAAAAATTTACAGAACCAAGAAAGCTACGCATGAGTTTCTTGGTTTTGGGGAATTTAAATTCTAATAAAGCTTTGATCTTACTGGGGAGAGGCTGCAGAGAGTTATTAGAAAGTATCAGTCCAAGATATGTAATCTTGTTATACCCAAGGAAGCATTTCTTCGGCTTGGCAGTGAGGCCATGTGAGCGTAACCTACGCAAAACTGATGTTAATGTTTGGATATGTTCGCCCCACGTGGATGTCATTACGTAAATGTTATCAAAATAAACTGAAACATTTGGCATATTACCCAAGACCTTTCTCATCAGTCTCACGTAGGTAGCACAGGCAGTTACCAAACCGAAGGGCATAGTTCTATACTGCATCAGTAATTGGTGTGTAGGAAAAGCGGTGTACTGCTTAGAAGAAGGATCTAACATTACTTGATGATATGCCTGTGCAATATCAATCTCTGAAAAGAAGGAAGCGTCATAAAATTTGTGAAGATCGCTATCTATTAAGGGCATAGGCTTAGCATCCCACCGAGTTATAGCACTAAGGCCTCTGAAGTCAATAGCAAGTCTATATGAATTTTTTTTTTATATTTTATTTAAAACTTCATGTACAAATATTAATAGGTACATATATAAAATAATGAACAAGGACAACATCAGTAAAATAATATATAAACACAAAACAATCCAGGCAACATCTGACAGTCTACTATATACAAGTTTTTAAAACATATCACAATTTAAGAAGGAATAAAGTTATAATAACAAAGGCCACAAAATGGCTATAAACAAAACTCCTAAAATTACAACCTCAACACAATAATGCACCAAGCTTAATGACAATCACCTATAATACAATTCGCAACAAATACACCAGACCTACAATATGCCTTATTAAGAAACCTGTGCTGCAACACAGGTGACCTATCATCCCTCCCCCTATTCACACACACACATTGAAAACTAACCCCGTCACCAACCTGAATAAGCATGACATTAAGTATCCTCAATTTAGGATTATTATGACACATGTCACTTGAGGAATCATTATTTACAACCATGAATGGTACAGGACTACCAAAATTACAATACCTTAAATAAGAATAATAATAATAAGTAATTACGTCAAAACTGATGCTGGACCACGTTACAAAAAAGGCAAAAATAACTCAGTGCTTCAAGGAAATAGTGAAAGGAAAACCCTCTCAAGAAAATTCAAATTCAAATGCAATACCAGTGCAAGTGGAACATAATACTCTACCAAAGAAATATACATGTTATATAATTTATAGGTTATACATTAATACATGTTACATATTTAATCTGCTCCTTACACCTTCCCCATCAAGGGAACTAAGCAAAACTTATCTTGCACAACCTCTCATCTGGTCACACACTAGTACCTCCAATCAAACCCAACCACATCACTGCATTCCCAAGGAGGTGAGCCCGTTGAAATCCCCTGAACCCCCCCCCCCTTTTACCAACCCACTCACCCCGGCAGTTAAAGCCCCTTATAACGCCAATAAATTCCCTATTGTTAGTCCTCTATAACCCTCAGAAAAATACTCTTCCCACCTTTTCCCAAAAATGTCTCTATTGCGACACAAAGTTCGATAAAACGTCGCCGCCAAAGTCCTTCTCAGCACATCCCCACCCACCCTTCCCCTCATACCCCATAAAACATATATGTAGTCCACGATGACATATGCTAAACCTCTTACCACACTCTCCTCCACACCACTCATATCAAGACTCAACGCTCGCAATACCGACACACCTTGACCCCCCACCCTCACCACTACCTTACGCATCCATACCCTGATGCACTCCAAACCTTCACAAAAATAGACGACATGATACGCAGTCTCTTCCCCACTGCATCTGCCACACCCCCCACCCTCAATAACCCTCCTATCTCGGAGCATCGCTCCCGTTGGCAAAATCCCATGCAGGAAACGGTACATAACCTCACGCGCCCTAGGTCGTATCCTTAATTTACTAAATCTTCGCCATATTACATCCCATGCATACATGGGGTAGATCCCTTCAACCGGCGCCACTACATGTCTCTCTAACAATTTACACAAAGTTCCCACCTTTACTTTTCCTGGTTCCCTGGCTAACATTAAGGCGTGTAACACTGTCTCACATTCCTTCATTTCCGCCCCTCCATACCATTTCCTCAGGTGAGCATGTACCTTATCTAGCTGACCCTCCCTCCATCCACCTGCACTCATCACTTCCCTCTTAATAAACACACATTTCACGCGCTTTCTCAAGTCCAACAAACCCAACCCTCCCCTACATACCGGCAATGTCACTACCTCCCTTCGCAACCAGTTGCACCCTGAACCCCACAAGAATTTGAACACCATTCTAAGAATACCCGTGATCGCCGTTCCTGTTAACGGCATCACAGCCGAAACAAACCAGACTTTACTATATAGTAATACATTGATGACAATTGCACGTTGCCTAAGGGTTAAATGGTGAGGTCTCAGCATTCCCAACCGTCGCTGCACCTGTTCCACCATCCTATTCGAATTGCTAACCCTTGCAGCACTCAGGTCAGCCTCATACATGACACCGCAGATTTTCAGACTCCCGGTCCTCCGCTGCACAACATCACATCCCCAATCTAATCTCTCTGTCCACTCTCCCAGCCCCATGATCATTGACTTTTCCAGATTTACCTTCATCCCAGTAGCTCTCCCAAAAGTGTGTACAACTTCCCCCAAAAGTCCTAACCGTGTCTCCTCACTTGCCAAAATAGTGGTATCATCAACATAGCCCACCAAACCAGGCCACGGCTTCAGCTCACCATCCCTCCCCCCCGTCCTTAGACGATCTTCCACCATCCTATAAAAGGGATCCTGAACACATGCAAACAATATTTGTGATAAAGGACATCCCTGCCGAAGACCCCGCTCCATGTTGACTCCCCCCCCCCCACACACCCATTGATTTGCACCCTTACCTTCGCGTTTGAGTACAACGTATCCACCCACCCCACTATTTCTTCGCCAAACCCCTGTCGTAGGAGAATATCCCTCAAAGCCTTTCTTTCCACCCTATCATAAGCCCCTTGCCAATCCAACGCCACCAACGCCCCTCTTCCCCTTTCCATGTCCTCTAGGAACCCCTTGATAATCCCGTGGCCCGCGCTCATTGACCTACCAGGTAAACCAAACCGAGACTCAAACACGACCCTCCCCACAACACATTTAAGCCGATTCCCAAGAATTTTCGCAAATAATTTATAATCAGCACAAAGCAACGAAATGGCTCGGTAATCCCGAAGGGTACTCTGCTGTTTACCCTTTGGGACCAACACCACCACCGCCGTTGCCTGCGATTCTCCCATCTTACCTCCGTCTTTCATGGCATTCATTAACCTTACTAGGAAACCCCTAAGCAGACCCCAGTGCTGTACATAAAATTCGCTAGGTAAACCATCGATCCCGGGTGCCTTACCCTTCCTCATGTCCATAAGGGCTCTCCATATTTCCCCCTCCTCAATGACCCCACCCAGTGCCTCCCGATCACTCCTCCCCAGTTTGCACGGCACATACTCACATACCTTCCCAAGAACCTCACCATCCACCCCACTACTTTTCCCGTATTCCTCAAACCATCTATCTGCATATGCACTCATCCCCTTGGTGTCCCTTAATACCTGACCCTCTCTAAAACCCCCCACAGAAGATATGACTTGCAAACCCGGTATTGTAGTCGTTCGCTGTCGTACCTTCTCTCCTTGCAGCACACAAGCTGATGGCTTGTCGCCCCAGAGTACTTCGTCCAACCCCGCCTGTACCCGTACAGCTTCAAAACGTTCTTCTTGCAAATCCCATATTCTGTCCTTCAACATGTGTATATCCTCCACCGGGTACACCCCGGCCACCGCCCCCCCCCTCATAACAATTCCGTAATCTAGATTCTAAGTAATTTGACAAACCATACCGCAATTGGTTAATGCGTTTGCCCTCGCTCACATAAAATTGACGTATTCGTAACTTAGCCACACTATCCCACCATCCTACCACATCTTCCTCAGTCCTTCTGTCGGCACAGAGCTGTTCCCAAAATATTGCAAACGCTTCCACTCCCTCCCTATCCCCCAAAACCATCGTGTTCAGTTTCCAATAACTTCCCTGCCTACGAGCCAAAGCATCCCATCCCACCTCCACTAATACCGCCCTATGATCGGAAGACACCATCTCAATAGTTTTAAAAGACTCTACCAAAACCCTCTGAGATAAATATAACCTGTCCAAACGAGCCGCATATCCCCTTCTTATAAACGTATGTTCCACCTCCCACAGACCTCCCCCGAAAGCATCACGTAACTGAAGATCTCTAAGCAGGCCCCCCAAGACTGAGGAAAAATATCCCGCTCCTCTGGGTTCCACGTCTGTCCTCTTAATTACACAATTCCAATCCCCCCCCACAATCGCCACAGACGGTAACGTGCGTAGGTAATACACGAGCTCCTCCCGCACAAAATCCATCTTCACTTTCACGTCACTTTCTGCTGGGGCATACACACACACAAACGCCACTCTCTCTCCCATCCACCATCCTTCCACACGTAATACTCTCCCCCCCCTCTTTCCTATGCAATACAAACGGGCTCGCCTCCCTGATCAACACACCCACTCCTCCTTTTAAACGCTCAGACGGCAACACATAAGCCTGATACCCAGGCACCACTAATTCACGACCAAGCTTAAAATTGTGCTCCTGCACAAAAGCTACGTCAACCTTGTACCTATTCAAAAACATCCTGAAGCACTCCCGTTTAACACCATCACACAGACCATTAATATTTATTGTTACACACCTGAGGCCAGTTTAAGGTTTCCTTCCCCGTCTCATGTCAAGATTCTTCCCTTTCAGACCGTTCCCCTGGACTGTGCCTTTGCCACAGACTCCCCCCTCCTTCCCAACCATCCCCCCCCTTCTGTTGTGGCCCTCTCGCAGAGTCACTCTGGGTACCATAACCCCATGTCTTTTTCCCCGGCCTTTGCGCCGGCGTCAGAACATCGTCCGAATCTGACGCTGCTGCCCTTTTCCTTGTAGCTCCCTCAGTTTCCATATCTGAGTCCTGGGAGCCAGCACAATGGACTTCCACCTCTACCACCCTTAATCCGCCTCCATGCCCTTCCATGGCACTCGCACTGTCCACCACAGGTGCCATCTGATCCTCCCCTTCCCCACACACACCTTCTGCCCTGATCCCAGGGTCTTGTTCGCTGTAACTCTCCACCTTCGTAGACTGTAACATAGCCTGTATCACCGTCTCCAACTCCTCCTCAATAGCCTTCACTGCTGCGCCCTCCTGTACCTCCTCACTTGACAACTGTACTGTTGATGGGCCAGGTGATTCATGGATCACCACTTCTTCCGATTCCCCAGGAGGAGCCACCACCTCTTCACTCCACATGCGACCACGCCCTCCTCCTTGCACCCGTTCTTCTTTAGGCATCGGGTGCTCATGCGCAGGTGCTCCGCCCCGTGCCGGCCCAGGAGCCACTGTTGATGGGCCAGGTGATTCATGGATCACCCCTTCTTCCGATTCCACTGGGGGAGCCACTACCTCTTCACTCCACATGCGACCACGCCCTCCTCCTTGCCCCCGTTCTTCCTTAGGCATCGGGTGCTCATGTGCAGGTGCTCCGCCCCTTGCCGGCCCAGGAGCCATACTCCGCTTGCCACAGTCTGCCGCCATATGGTCATATTCGCCACACAGTCGGCACGTACGTCTCTGCCCCGCATACGCTACCATTACCTGGGTTCTAAACTCTTCGAGATATACATACGAGGGTATAGGATGCCTAAGCGTCATCTTGAGATTAAAAGAACCCTCAGGAAATCCTGTATAAGCACCTTTTACCCATTTGCCAGGTTGGGCCAGATGTACAGTTCCATAACGTTCGAAAACATTTCGAATATCTACCTCATCAGCCTCAAAAGGCACGTTGCGGAGCTTAACCCACGAATAATGTCGTGATACATCAATGAACTTGACCCTAACTGCCGGTGTTACGTTAATGCTGACATCTTGGTAACGATCAACCAAAGCCTCGTATACTTGAGCAGTTAGCACTTTCACGAAAATTCTATATACACCGTTCAGTGGCACTCCATATAAATCCTCGTCTCTGATGCCATATGTCTCTCGTATAATTTTGGGCAATAACACATCGACTGACGTAGGCGTTAAAGCCTCATTAATAAGTTCAATGCCCACAGTATTCACTCTCCTGCGCACACCTGGCGCCATGTCGTTGACTGAGTAGCTCGTCTGGGAAACAGTAGAGGGGTGCAAAGCACGACCGCACTCTACCTCATCCAGGCAGCGAATGCACAACACCTCCTCGTACCACTGCTGTCAGGTTACTGAGGAGCGTCAGGCAAGGAGGTCTACACGGCCCAAGAGCGATGCAGACAATGTGGATACTGAAGGTTCAATGATCTTTAGTTTTAATAATTTGTCTACCTCTCGGTCAAATGCATCCCTAAGGTGAACTGGAACTGGGTATAATTTCCGTTTGATAGGATTGTCCGTCAATAAGTCAATCTTATGGACTACCGTGGAGGTAACATCTGGAATATCAGTAAAGACGTCTGAAAAGTTACTCACACATTGGAGTAGTTCATGTCTCTTATGGTCATCCAAAGATTCATTAATATTAATGTTGGTTGCATCCGAGTGGTCAAGAGTCACCAAGTCATGTAGTTCTTCATCATAGTCTAAGTTAGAGGTGTTAATTACGCACACTTTACATTCTTCAGTTGTCTTATCAAGTTGGTGTGGAAAAACTAAGTCAAATTTCTTAAGGCAGTTAACCGAATTTCTTCGGTAATATTTCTTAAGGATGTTGATATGATAAAGCTTAGGTTTCCCTTTTGACTTCTATGAGGTAGTCAACTTTCCCACAAATTTTTAATACTTTATATGGACCTTTCCATGCTACTAATAATTTATTTGACTTGATAGGCAAAAGTACAAAAACTTCATCTCCTACTTTAAAACTTCTCCTATGACTTTTGGAATCAAAATAGGTTTTGTACTGGTCCACTGACAAACTTAAGTTTTTCGAAACTATGTCAGAGGTCTCCTCAAGTTTGGATCTAAGGTCAAGGAGAAACTGGTAAGAAGACTGAACCTCAGCATTTACCTCCTCATTAGTCCATAAGTCATTAAGGATGGACAATGGGCCTCTGGCCTGTCTACCATAGAGAAGTTCAAAAGGTGAAAACCCCAAAAAGTCACTGGGAACTTCCCTCATGGCAAACAAAGCACAGGGTAGGTAACGATGCCACTCCTTAGGTTTAAGGGAGCAAAGTTTCCTTAAAATGGACTTGAGAATCGAATGCTGGCGCTCAATCCTCCCATTACAGCTGGAATGATAGGCTGTGGTGAAGAGGGGCTTCACTCCCAGAAGTTGGTATAGATGTTGCATTAAGTCAGATGTGAATTGTGTCCCACGGTCAGACAAAATTTCTCTAGGGATGCCCACTCTGGAGAAGATGGACAAAAGGGCTTCAGCCACCTCTGTAGTAGTTATGGTCTTTAAGGGTATGGCTTCAGGGAAACTCGAAGCATAATCAACTAATGTTAATATATATCTATGTCCCCCAGATGAAAGTGGAGATAAAGGACCAACGATGTCAATAGCTACTCTTTCAAACGGTACCGTAAAGATAGGCATTTTGACCATAGGTACTCGCCTGGTACCTCGGGAGGATGACAGTTGGCAAACTTTACACGATCTACAATAGGTAGTGATATCTGAGGACATTTTTGGCCAAAAATAGGTTTCCCTAATTTTATTTAAAGTTTTACGATGCGAGAAACGTCCGGCCACTGGCAGGTCATGAGCCATTTTAAGAACAGTCTCTGCATTGACTTGGAACAACTAAGATGGAATAGTCTATCTCATCTGAATTTAATTTGAATACTGACTTGTACAAGATACCTTTTATATATTCAAATTTATATGAAAAGTTTTTCCTTTGGATAACTTGATTTTGTTTAGCGGCATTATGGCAATTCTGAAGAGAAGGGCAATTACGTTGTAACTTGACAAAGGAGTCCTTCGATATATCTAAAGGCTTAAAGTCAGGGAAAATCAAAGGATGGACAGTAGGAGAAGCCTGGGCTTTGGTCTGAGCCCTAGTCAAGACATTTATGGTATCGGAGGTGATATCTTCACTTTCATCTAACAAGTGAACCGGTGATCCTACTTCCTCGCTTTCGAGAGTATCATCACTGGTTTTTAATGCCACATGAATCTCTCGAGACATTGTCTCATCTGAACTTTCGAGGGGCTTCTCTGACTCTACAGGAAGAGGATCTGAAACACTTATATCCATCTTTGGTGATGAAAGGTCAACCTCAGAAGGAAGAATGGCACCTTTTACATTACCTATTAGTACGGAGCAAGAAGTGATGGGAGCTAGTACGGCTTCAGACCAACCTGTGAACCATTTAGACCTAATGTAACAACGGATGGTAGGAAAAGTGTCCATACGGCCCAAGTAGTCTGAAAGTATAGCAGAGGAATGAGTTTCTTTAAGGTTAGGGAACAGCTTATCAGAAATGACTATACATGTGCATCCAGTGTCTCGTAAAATGGTAGATACATTAAGTCCATTAACTGTTCCTGAACAGAAGGGTGCTTGGTCATTACAGTCTTTAAAACATCTTCCAACTTTTTGGACCTTCTTAGAAGGACAATCTGGACGTTTATGTCCCTTAACACCACACAAATGACAAACAGGAATAAAAGAAGTCATTTTACTTTCCACTAGAGGCTTTGATTTCTTAAGGTCTGATGAACCCTTGCCCTTAGGGTTCGATCCCTTTAGGTCTTTATATGAATTGTGAGCCTCAGCATACAGGTCAGCAGCCTCAGCAACTTCCTCAGCTTTAATCAGGTTACGTTCTCTGATGAATGTTCGTATCTGATGGGGAAGAGCTGTCAGGAACTGGTCAGCGACCATGAAGTCTCGAAGAGATTCATAACTGTGATCAATTCCTGAACTCTCTATCCAAAAGTCAAACAAACGAGTGTTACCTGTAACTGTTGAAAGTTCTGGCCAGGCTGTAAGAATTAGTGGTTTTTTGATATGCTTTAAGGATTGCCTTCTTTAGTAGGTTATAATTACATATGATATCCTGCGACAAAGTTGCATAGATATTTAAGGCTGTACCAGAAAATAACATTCCTAACCTGGTAGCCCAGGTGTCAGCAGGCCATTCACAGAGGGTAGCGGTATTTTCAAACCTGATAATGTATGAAGTAATGTCTTCCCCCCTCTGTGAAGGGAGGTAAATTAGGTGTTGGAATATGTGCACTGACTGCACGTTGTTCCATTACTCCTTCCTCTAATTGTTGTTGTGTAAAAGTTAACTTTTTATTATCTAAGTCAAGGCGAGATTTTTCGAGCTCGCAATCCTTTTCTCTCTCTATTAACTCATGTTCTCTAGCTTTTTCCTCAACTTCTCTATCCTTTGCTCTTTCCTCAAGTTCTCTTAATTTAACCTGTTCCTCGCATATCTTAGCTTGTTCCTCACGTATCTTAGCTTGTTCCTCACGTTCCCTAGCACTTTCCTTACGATCAAGTCTATCACGCTCTTTTTGGTCTTCTCGTTCTCTTTCTAACTGTCTTTCTCGGATTTCTCTCTCAATTCTCTCTCTCTCCTTTTTCTCTTCTCTTTCGATTCTTTCTCTCTCTCCTTATTCTCTTCTCTTTCCCTTTCTAACTGCCATTCTTCTCTCTCAATTCTCTCTCTGTCAAGTCTTTCCTGGATCTTACCACTAATGAAAGATCCTAAATTTTTCCCTCTTATTCCTAACTTACTTCCAGCGTTCATCCAAAACTGGTATTCCTCCATGCTTGCAAGAATAACTTAAACTATCAGGGGAAATGAAACGGGTATTAAAGAAAACGGAGGGTTCAATTCCTGCTCCGCTCAAACTGTAAATAAACCAGAGGGCTCGATCCCTGCTTCAATTAAACAACTTGTATTAACGAAAACGAAGGGTTCTATGCCGGCTCCGAGCAATCAGCAAGTAGAATGGGGTCCCTTGACCATCCAATCTTCTCAACAAATCAAGAGTGTCCTACGACAGTTCCCTTGATAAAATGAAGAGCTCAATGAAACAAGTTGTCACTGGAAAATCTCGGGTCCCTAGAGTCTAATCCTCCAAAGTGTTTCAAGCTACATATAAATGGTGGTAGAATTAAATATTATATCCTGCCTGACTTGACTTACAATAAATTGAGACTATAACAATCACCAAATCTTTTAAATACCTGTACTGTAGTCCTACCATAGAGAATGATTACTCATGGCTGGTGGTAACCGTCTGTGGTATGCAGCGTTGAAGTTCCAATGGTAGATTCGAGATGGAGTTGAATCTTGATTCAGTAGAGTTGTATCCTGGCAAGGTCGCCACTTGTGAAGGCTTACTCAGCCCTGTAACAACTGCAGACAGTATTACTCAGGCTGGCTCCTCCTCAGGAAAATTAATGAATAGAAAAAGAAATAATAACAGACAAACATAAACACTTTATTATATAGAAAATATAAAATTTAAAACACTTAAATATGAAATATTAATCCTACATTAAAGAAAATGAAAAATGAAAAATATAAATAACTGAATTCAACGCTAATTTAAATGTATATAAAACGTGGGTGTCTGGTGTTGGTGACACTGTTGTTTAAACCGTAGCCGTTGCTGATGATAAGGGGGGGGAAGGTCGCAGGTGTTGGTGACCATCCACTGGCTAGTTCTTCACAGAGAATCGCCGTGATTATTATCCCGATGAGAGGAAAGCAGGTTCTTTACCACTGCAATGCTGTGGAGTTACGTCCTGCACTTTCATACAGGCACACAGGGAGTTCAGTACAAAATGGAGAAGTCTCTGGACATTAGTCCTTCTCCTGTTCTGCTCGTTGATTGCCAGGTGACCCTCTCTGACATCCAAGCTGGAAAGATAGACAGGTTACCCACTGCTTAAATAATCACTCTCCATGGTAAGTCTGATACTTAAAAGATGTGGTGATTATTACAACAGTCAACATAGATCAAGGCTGAAAAGACTAAGTTTATTATTGATCAAAAGTGAAGCTTTCAACCAATAAATCCACTAGAATACAAGGCAGGCATGTACTAACAGTAGAGTTGGGAGCTGTGAGTCTAGTGATTTACTGTTTAACCAGAGCCCCACACGTCACCTTTCGAGGGGGGAAGAGGGAGGGGAAGGGATAGCGGGAGCTAGACTGACCCTGCCTTAACAAGCAGCTGGCAGTCAAACTATCACTTTCAGGGAGGGGGAAAAAAAGTGGGAAAAACGGGAGCTTGACTTACCCTACCTTAACTAGTAGCCGGCAGACAAACTATCAATTTAGGGGTTGGGGGAGAAAAGGCCGGAATATCGGAAGCTAGACTGACCCTACCTTAACGAGTAGCCGGCAATGAAACTATTGTTAATATATATTCCCTCTCTACTCCTATCTATTGAACTTTTCCCTCACACCACACCTCCTCCTAATCCCCAAACTATGGATTCTCTGCATTATATTGACACCACACAATGCCCTCTGGCATGACATCTCCACTGCCTCCAGCCTTCTCCTTGTTGCAACATCCACCACCCATGCCTCACACCCATACAAGAGCATTGGTATAACTATACCCTCATACATTCCTCTCTTTACTTTCATGGATCATGTTCTTTGTCTCCACAGATTCCTCAGTGCACCACTCACATTTTTTCCCACATATATTCTACAATTTATCTCATCTTTCATAGAACCATCTGTTGACAAGTCCAGTCCGGGGTATCTGAATACATTCACCTCCTCCATACTCTCTCCCTCCAGTCTTCCGTTATCTAATTTTTTTGCTATCCTCATCACCTTACTCTTTCCTATATTCACTTTTAACTTCGTTCATTTACATACCCTACCAAACTCATCGACCAACCTCTGCAACTTCTCTTCACAATCTCCAAAAAGCACAGTGTTATCAGCAAAGAGCGAATGTGACAACTCCCACTTTGTGTTAGATACTTTACCTTTTAGCCTCCAAACCTCTTGCCAACACCTGAGCATTCACTTCTCTTACAACTCCATCTGCAATGTATGATAATCTATGTAACTGTATTTTTATATATCTGAATAACTTTACTAACCATGATTTAGAATAAAAAATCTGTCCACGATTTAGGATTACAAATCCTCCCATGGTTCAGGATTATAAATCCTCCCATGGTTTAGGATTATAAATCCTCCATGATTTAAGATTGCAAACCCCAAATGATTTAATATTACAAATCTCTTCATGATTTAGGATTACAAACCCCAAATAATTTAAGGAGGTCTTGGTGGTTGGTGGTGTGTGTGGAGGGTAGTGTGGGTGGAAGGTAGTATGGGTGGAGGGTGGTGTGGTTGGAGGGTGGTGTGGGTAGACTGTGGTCTGGGTGGATGTTGGTGTGCTCACCTAGTTGTGGTTGCAGGGGTAGAGTCATAGCTCCTGACCCCGCCCCTTCAGTGGTCGCTACTGGATGTTGGTGTGGGTGGAAGGTAGTGTGGGTGGAGGGTGGTGTGTGTAGAAGGTGGTCTTCGTGGAGGGTGATCTTGGTGGAGGGCGGTGTGTGTGGAGGGTGGTCTTGGTGGGGGATGGTGTGTGTGGAGGGTGGTCTTGGTGGAGGGTTGTGTGCGTGGAGGGTGGTGTGGGTGGAGGGTGCTGTGTGTGGAGAGTGGTGTGTGTGGAGGTTGGTGAGGGGGGTGTGGGTGGAGGGTGGTGTGGGTGGAGGATGGTGTGGGTGGAGGGTATTGTGGGTGGAGGGTGGTGTGGGTGGAGGGTGGTCTTGGGACACTTCTGAGTCTATCCCTTCCGTCATGTAATTCATATATACCAAAAATAGCACTTGTCCTAGGACTGACCCCTGTGGAACCCCGCTCGTCACAGGCGCCCACTCTGATACCTCGTCACGTACCATGACTCGTTGTTGCCTGCTTGTCAGGTATTCTCTGATCCATTGCAGTGCCCTTCCTGTTATACCTGCCTGATCCTCCAGGTTTTGCACTAATTTCTTGTGAGGAACTGTGTCGACGGCCTTCTTGCGGCCCAAGAAAATGCAATCTACCCACCCTTCTCTGTCTTGTCTTACTTCCGTTACCTTGTCATAAAACTCCAGTATGTTTGTTACACAGAATTTGCCTTCCATGAATCTGTGCTGGTTGACGTTAATAAGCTTGTTCCATTCTAGGTGCTCCCTAATTCTCCTCCTGATAATCTTCTCCATGACTTTGCATACTATAAACGTCAGTGACACTGATCTATAGTTTACTGACTCGTTTCTGTCTCCTTTCTTAAAAATGGGGACTGCATTTGCCATCCAACATACCTCAGGCAGTTGCCCAGTTTCAATGGGTGTGTTGAAAATTGTGGTTAGTTGCACACAGTGTCTCTGCTCCCTCTCTTAGGAACCACGGAGAGATGTCTGGTCCCACCGCCTTTGAGGTATCAAGGTCACTTGACAGCTTCTTCACTTCCCCCTCGGTTGTTTGCATTTTATCCAGCACTGTTCACTTTGTCAATTCCTCTCAGTATTTTATATGTTGTTATCATGTCATCCTTATCTCTCCTATCCTCCAGTGTCGTCAGGTCGATTTCCCTTAACCTCTCCTCGTAGGACATATCCCTTAGCTCTGGGACTAGTCTTGCTGCAAACCTTTGCACTTCTCTAGTTTATTTACGTGCTTGGCTAGGTGTGTATATGTATATGTGTGTACTCACCTAGTTGTACTCACCTAGTTGAGGTTGCAGGGGTCGAGTCCAAGCTCCTGGCCCCGCCTCTTCACTGGTCACCACTAGGTCACTCTCCCTGAACCATGAGCTTTATCGTACCTCTGCTTAAACCTATGTATGGATCTTGCCTCCACTACATCTCTTCCCAAACTATTCCACTTCCTGACTACTCTGTGGCTGAAGAAATACTTCCTAACATCCATGTGATTCATCTGTGTCTTCAGCTTCCAAATGTGTCCCCGTGTTGCTGTGTCCAGTCTCTGGAACATCCTGTCTTTGTCCACCTTGTCAATTCCTCTCAGTATTTTGTAAGTCGTTATCATGTCCCCCCTATCTCTCCTGTCCTCCAGTGTCGTCAGGTTGATTTCCCTTAACCTCTCCTCGTAGGACATACCTCTTAGCTCTGGGGCTAGTCTTGTGGCAAACCTTTGCACTTTCTCTAGTTTCTTTACATGCTTGGCTAGGTGTGGGTGCCACACTGGTGCCGCATACTCCAATATGGGCCTAACGTACACGGTGTACAGGGTCCTGAACGACTCCTTATTAAGATGTCGGAATGCTGTTCTGAGGTGTGTGCGCATGTGTGTGTGTGTGCATGTACATGTGTGTGTGTGTGCGTATGTACATGTGTGTGTGTGCGTGTGTGTGTGTGTGTGTGCGTGTGTGTGTGTTTGTGTGTGTGTGAGTGAGTGTGTGTGTGTGTGTGTGTGTGTGTGTGTGTGTGTGTGTGTGCGTGTTTGTGTGTGTGCGTGTGTGTGTGTGTGAGTAAGTGTTTGTGTGTGTGTGTGTGTGCTCATCTAATCATACTCATCAAATTGTGGCTGCAGAGGTCGATTTGTAGCTCCTGGCCCCGCCTCTTTGCTGGTTGCCACTATGTACACACAGTGTTCTGTAAGCTTTATTTATTTATTTATTTGTTATTTGGACATGATACATAGTAGTACAAAGAAATACAGTGGTTGGGTGTACATGCCAAAAGCCCCTCGTATGCAGAGCATTATGGCCAGCTTAAAATTAACTTAAGATTAACTAAGCAATGATATATTCAGTGGTAAAAAGTACAGTAAACAAATTACAACATGAAGTACAAATAAGTATTTCCAATAAGAAGCATTAATGTTGTACAAATTTGTAGCATAACAATGTATAATATAAACGAAACAGATCGAGAAAAATCAATGATTTGTAGTGCAGAAACAGGTCTTATGGTCATTAGATGAGTTACTGTACATTCAAGACAATGGAGTATTATATTAGGTAAAGTAATTAAAAAAATTATCGTACCTCTTCTTAAAGGTATGTATTCAAAAATGATATACGAAAACAAAAGATGAGATAATCAGTCCCTCAGCTTCACTACCTTAGTGTTAATGAATCTGAAGCCTTTGTATTCATCAGTACTAAGGTACTGAGCACCTGCTTCCAGACTGAGGGACTGATTACCTCATCTTCCACTGTCTTCTGTGTATTGATCTGCAAGTCTAAGGGACTGATTACCTCATCTTCCGCTGTCTTCTGTGTATAGGTCTGCAAGGCTGAGGGACTGATTACCTCATCTTCTACTGTCTCTAGATCTGTAAAGGCTGAGGGACTGATTACCTCATCTTCCACTGTCTTCTGTGCATTGATCTGCAAGTCTAAGGGACTGATTACCTAATCTTCCTCTGTCTTCTGTGTATAGGTCTGCAAGACTGAGGGACTGATTACCTCATCTTCCACTGTCTATAGATCTGTAAAGGCTGAGGGACTGATTACCTCATCTTCCACTGTCTTCTGTGCATTGATCTGCAAGTCTAAGGGACTGATTACCTAATCTTCCTCTGTCTTCTGTGTATAGGTCTGCAAGACTGAGGGACTGATTACCTCATCTTCCACTGTCTATAGATCTGTAAAGGCTGAGGGACTGATTACCTCATCTTCTGGTATCTTAGTTTATCATCTCAACATTTAATTGGAAAAAGCCGCTGGATGGTGAAACGTCATCAAATAAATATAGTCAGGTGTTGTACATGTGATTAATTCTCCATCTTATCGATATTGTACATCATTATTGTTAATACTATCTACACAGTCTTCATAAATGAACAAGTTCCAGATTCTGAACTTGGAAGACGAATGATGAACCATGTAATGTTCAATAATATAAAAACATATAAGTGGTTTATAGCTCAGTGGTAGCACCATCGGCTCACACTCGACAGACCCGGGTTCAATCACAGGTGAGTCGAGACGAATGATCAACATCCAGAATGTTTATTGCCAACAATAATGAAGAGAAAACACATTATTTAGACAATGTTTTATATTCTGTTACAACTTTATCAAGTCATGACGTTTGTGATATTTTTTTTATTAACACATCGGCCGTTTCCCACCGAGGCAGGGTGACCTGAGAAAGAAGAAACTCTTTCATCATCACTCAGTCCTTGTCAGGGGCGTGTTGACGCTATAGTTAAAATACTACAACTACCAACTAGTCAATAATTTGCACACGGAAATCACTACCTACGACAGCATAACACTCGGCAGACGATGCAACATCCCCCAGTGAAAAGCACAGATGCCATGAGTACGCTAAGAGACAACACAATAAGTGTCAGGGGCCCAAGACTGTTCATTGAAGGTATCTCCCCTAGGAACATGGAATAAAATGGACTTTAAAATAAAATAACCATCATAAATGTGAAGGTATATTGATGGTGGTAAAGGGTTCTTGGTCTGGGAAATTGCAGCTATCCTGCCTCTGCTCGGATCATCACGGAGGCTCCTGTTCTAACAAAGTCAACCAGGAAATCACACAACCACACAAATAACTAGAAGGAATTTTGGCGTAAGAGTATAATAACAGTTATGACTCGGAAAAACTAAGTTAGACCTGTAAATATAGGCATCAGTAAATATTAACATGTCTAGCACAGCGAAGCTAGGGAAAGTTTATAAATCAATTGGAATTAATATGTAGGAAGCCTTATTAGAGCATTACAAGTACAAGTTTTACCTCTTATTTCTCGCCACCGCTATGGGCTGACACGTACAGTTTTAAGATGCAAGAAAGTATTAAGTCTTACCTTTCAGGATCGAGATGAGTGTCTTGTTGACGGGAATAAAGCAGAGTGCGAGGAGGGTAAGTAAACAGCCAGCATTAATATCCAAACACCTGTCTCGCTGATAGAGACAGGTACCAACTTGCTGCCTGCCACGTGTACGGTAACACGTAAGAGCATTCTGTAGTGCCTCTACTTACTACCCTAACACTTTGTTGTAACTATCAGTGAGGTCACTGTAAGAAACCTGTAGCAAGGTTAGTGTGAGAAACCTGTAGCAAAGTTAGTGTGAGAAACTGTAGCAAGGTTAGTGTGAGAAACCTGTAGCAAGGTTAGTGTGAGAAACCTGTAGCAAGGTTAGTGTGAGAAACCTGTAGCAAGGTTAGTGTGAGAAACCTGTAGCAAGGTTAGTGTGAGAAACCTGTAGCAAGGTTAGTGTGAGAAACCTGTAGCAAGGTTAGTGTGAGAAACCTGTAGCAAGGTTAGTGTGAGAAACCTGTAGCAAGGTTAGTGTGAGAAACCTGTAGCAAGGTTAGTGTGAGAAACCTGTAGCAAGGTTAGTGTGAGAAACCTGTAGCAAGGTTAGTGTGAGAAACCTGTAGCAAGGTTAGTGTGAGAAACCTCTAGCAAGGTTAGTGTGAGAAACCCGTAGCAAGATTAGTGTGAGAAACCTGTAGCAAGGTTAGTGTGAGAAACCTGTAGCAAGGTTAGTGTGAGAAACCTGTAGCAAGGTTAGTGTGAGAAACCTGTAGCAAGGTTAGTGTGAGAAACCTGTAGCAAGGTTAGTGTGAGAAACCTGTAGCAAGGTTAGTGTGAGAAACCTGTAGCAAGGTTAGTGTGAGAAACCTGTAGCAAGGTTAGTGTGAGAAACCTGTAGCAAGGTTAGTGTGAGAAACCTGTAGCAAGGTTAGTGTGAGAAACCTGTAGCAAGGTTAGTGTAAGAAACCTGTAGCAAGGTTAGTTTGAGAAACCTGTAGCAAGGTTAGTGTGAGAAACCTGTAGCAAGGTTAGTGTGAGAAACCTGTAGCAAGGTTAGTGTGAGAAACCTGTAGCAAGGTTAGTGTGAGAAACCTGTAGCAAGGTTAGTGTGAGAAACCTGTAGCAAGGTTAGTGTAAGAAACCTGTAGCAAGGTTAGTTTGAGAAACCTGTAGCAAGGTTAGTGTGAGAAACCTGTAGCAAGGTTAGTGTGAGAAACCTGTAGCAAGGTTAGTGTAAGAAACCTGTAGCAAGGTTAGTGTGAGAAACCTGTAGCAAGGTTAGTGTAAGAAACCTGTAGCAAGGTTAGTGTAAGAAACCTGTAGCAAGGTTAGTGTAAGAAACCTGTAGCAAGGTAAGTTTGAGAAATCTGCAGCAAGGTTAGTGTAAGAAACCTGTAGCAAGGTTAGTGTAAGAAACCTGTAGCAAGGTTAGTGTAAGAAACCTGTAGCAAGGTTAGTGTAAGAAACCTGTAGCAAGGTTAGTGTAAGAAACCTGTAGCAAGGTTAGTGTAAGAAACCTGTAGCAAGGTAAGTTTGAGAAACCTGCAGCAAGGTTAGTGTAAGAAACCTGTAGCAAGGTTAGTGTAAGAAACGTGTGATAAGACCAGTGTAAGAAACCTATTACGAGCACAGTGTCGTCTAGTGGCCTGCACACCTGGTTGTACCATGATAACCAAGGCAGAAACGAGGAACAAGCTATAGGCTGCAGAGAGTAAATTCTTATATATTTCCTTTATTTAAGAGCAAACAATAATGTAAACAATATTTACAGAGGATATGTGCAGTGAAACAATTTTACAAGCAAGAGACACAGTAAGAACCGTCTTCAACCAGGCTTGGAGGTAAGACTGCTAAAGTTGGTTCATAAGTGTACCACATAGCTTCACAACTTTGGTGGGTTTCTTGTGGTTTTCTGGTTGAACCAAGGTGTTAGCCTAATGAGGAGCCCCCTACTCATTATACCCTTAGCCAGAGGTGTACCTGCGGAAAATAGTACCTATGACAAGCACTTAAGTTGCGCCCCTATTCAAACATCTGACACTTCTTTTAGATAACTGTACCATAAAATCAGCTCAAAAATACACGTCAAACTCGTTAATCTTTTAGTTATCAAATTATGGTACTGCATCAAAATTACAACTGCATTTTCATTGCTTTCACTGAAGCAAATTGGTCTATGTTGTGCTCAGATTCTGTTTTTTTTTAACTCTTACTACACTCAATTACTGGGAATGGTTGAAGTCTTTTGATCCGTATTCTCTGGAACGCAGGCGAGAGAGATACATGATTACATACACTTGAAAATCCTAGAGGGATTAGTACTAAATTACGAAAATCATTCGCTGCCTGACTACGGTGGAGTGCGGTTGTGCCCAGCACCCCTCTGCTGTTTTTCAGGCGAGCTACCACAGTACATCAACAACCATTGAGTAGTGTGGACGTGCGCTGCTCATTTTGGGATATCAAAATGGCTGAACATACAGTACGGGGAGTAAATACTATCTGCATAGAGCTGGTTCGTGGTACGTTAAGTGGAGATACGATGAACGTACTTCTCCCTAACATCATCAGGGACACATATGGTATCCCCAACGAGGAATTATATGGCGTCGCTCTTAATGGTTTGACAGGAATCTTCGTGAAATTTCTGAGAGCCGGCTTCTACACAAGAATTGTCGAGCAGTACCAGGAACAACGCATGAGTGTGAATTCAGCGATGGATGTTGTGTTACATGATGTTTCTAAGTACTTCACATGGGTGAAGGTACGGAATGTACCCTTCGAGGCTACGGCGTATGGACTACAGGAGTTTTTTCGCAGTTATGGGACAGTGCATTCTGCAACCATGGGGGTATGGAGGGATGGTCCGTATGAAGGAATGCCGGAAGGTTCTTACACCCTTAAAATGTCTTTAACAAGGCCTATACCATCCTATGTAACGATGACCGGTTGTAGAACACAGGTTTATGTGTACTATGCGGGTCAGAGAAAAACATGTCGTCTGTGCAGCTCTTATGAGCACATGGCAGCCCAGTGTCCTAGGAGGCGGGCTCCTCGAATTCTGGAAACGCCGATTGTGATTCAACAGTCGTGTGATTTGGTGCCTGGCTCTGTTGCCTCGGGAGGCCGGAGGCCTGATCTCTGGAGCAAGGAGGTCGACCGGGAGGTGGCGGAGGAGGAGACGTGTGTCACTATCCCAGGGGAGTCGGGGGAGTCGAAGGTGTTATCTGAGGAGTCTTTAGTCCAGGAAGCTTTGACTCAGGAGGGTTTACTGGCAGATGTCATCAAGGATTTTTTGGATGGGGGTGAGCCCGGTGCAGAAGGTGTCCTCAGTTTATGTGAAGTTGGAGAGCTGGAGGGACAACAAATTGTGGAGAAAGACTTGAGTAAGAAAAGGCTGGAGCATGTGGTGGCCGTGGAGGTACACCAGGAGGATTCGTCTGAGGGTGAGATGTGTGTAAGTGGAAGTTCTAGAAAAAGAACTGCGGCATCAGAGATAGACGAGGTTATTACCCCGGGGCAGAGGCCGGGGAAGAAGTCATGGGCAGCGATTGTGGAGCCGATGCCACATAGTGGTAGAGGTGCGCCTGAGTTGCACAGTGGGAGAGGGAGGGGGGAGGTGACTGCACAGGATAACTCGAGTGGTAAGGGAATACGCAATGTGAAAAGTGCAGCGAGTAAATCCCAGCGGCATAGGGGAAAGCCGCCACTTCTATAATTTTCAGAAGTGTCACGCTTAATGTCAATGGACTTAAGACTGAGGTTAAGAAAGTTTGGTTGGAGTGGTTTTTTACGGCGGTTTGATGTAGATATTTGCTTTTTGCAAGAGCATAATCATAGGGCTGGTTGTGTGTTGCGGTTAAAAGGATATCGGATGTATGTTACCAGTGGTTTGCAATTGAAAGGTGGGGTAGCAGTGGCGATAAAGGAGACCAGCCCCTTGCGTGTCATCGGCTGGGAAGAGGGGGGGGGTGGGAGGGTCGTGAGGGTGGATGGTGTCTGGGGTGAGAGTCGAGCTAGTTTTGTAGGAGTTTACATGCCAGCAACTAGCAATACCAAGGTAAAAGTAGATTTTGTCAGAGAGGTATTGCTGTATCACTTGAGAGGTTTGCCTGCTATAACGGTAATAGGTGGTGATTGGAATTGTGTGATTAGGAGTGGTGATGTCGAACCGAGAGGGGCGGGTTGTGTGCTGAGTGTGCTGAGGGATGTATTGCGAGATATTGGGGTTGTTGATGTGGTGGGGAGGGGGGGATACCTAGTGGAGCACACGTTCGTCCGTAGGGGATATGAAGCGCGATTGGACAGAATTTATATTAAGCAGGGTATAGATGTTGTGAGGGTGCAAACCTTCGATGTGGGGTTTTCGGATCACAGGGCGGTAATAGCAGATTTGATGTGGGATGGAGTGGTGCATATTTATTCTGGGTACTGGAAATTAAATGTAAGGCTTCTTAAGGAGGAGGAGGAGGGGCCTTTTTTCAGTGATTGGTGGTTGCCTTTTTGGGAGGCTAGGGACAGGGAGATAGATCTGTTAGATTGGTGGGAAATGCAGGCAAAACCGGGAATAGCGAATTTTTTTAAGGTTAGGGGACGGGAAGAGGCGAGGTGGCGTTTTGGGTTGCAAAATTATCTGGAGGGACAGTTGCAAGATTGTTATGTTGGGGGAGGTGGTAGGAGGGATGACATGGACAGTCTGCGGAGCAGGATCGCTGAAATACACAATGATAGGTTTGATGCAATTAGGGTTAGGGCGGGGTTAGAGGATGTATTGTGGGGTGATAAGCCGTCTGGGTTTGTTTTACGTAAATTTAGGGACCGACAGAGTGTAACCACCATTCTACAATTGGAGACAAGCCCTGGGGTGGGAGGGTATCCAGTGGGTCGAGTCCTATCCAATACGGAAAGTATGAGTCTCTATGCTGATAGTTGGTTTAGGGAGAAATGGAGTTGGAGGGAGGGGGGTTCCTGGGAGGGTATTTTTGAAGGGGGGTTCCATAGCGTTTTAAGTGAGCAGGATAGAGTGGGGTTGGAGGTTGGTATAAGTGAGGTTGAGGTGGAAGAGGCAGTTTTCGGGATGAGTACCGGGAAAACACCAGGGATAGACGGTATACCAAATGATTTTTATAGAGCACATTGGGGGTGAATTAGGCAGTGCTTTGTTAGGCTATTGGATCATATGTTAACTAGTGGGAAGTTGGGCACATCGCAAAGTACGGGTGTCATAGTTTTGGTGCCAAAGAAGAGGGGGGGAAGAGAGTTGAGTGCTTACCGAGCAATATCTCTGATGTGCGCAGATTACAAGGTTTTTGCGAAAATTTTGGGTAATAGACTGAAGAAGGTCATGGGGTCGGTGATACATGGGGGACAATTTGGTATCCCGGGGAGGAGTATGCGGGTAGGTCATGGACGTATTCGGGATTTCCTTGAGGGTAGTAGTAAGGGAGGTATTCTAGGTCTGGATTGGGAGAAAGCTTATGATTATGTGGATAGGGACTTTTTGTTTGAGAGTATGGTGAGAATGGGTTTTGGAGGGAGGGTGGTTGGATGGGTGAGGACATTGTATGAGAATGCATCGATGAGAGTACAGGTAAATGGTAGGTTGGGTAGTTCAGTAAGCATGGGGAGGGGTTTAAGGCAGGGGTGTCCACTCTCCCAAATACTCTTTGCATGTATGCAGAATCCTTTCTATGTTCTGGTTGATGGTGGGATGGGAAGGATGGGGGAGAGAGGTGGATTTTGTGGGAATATTGTTGGTTATGTAGATGATACAACTGTTTTACTTAATAAGATAGAAGATTTAAGTAAAGTGGGAAGGGTAATTGAGATTTTTGGGAATGCTACTGGGATGAGAGTTAATAAGCAGAAATCACGGTTGCTGGAGGTAGGCAATTGGGTAGGAGGGACCTTGGGGGAGGAGTTTGGATGGATAACTGTAGATAGGCTAAAGATTTGTGGGATTTTGTATTTAGCAGATGTACAGGAGAGCAGGAGGGTTAATTCAGAAATGGTAATGGACAGAGCTTTGAGTAGGCTCCGGAGTCTAAGGGCCGGGGATGTAACCTTGCATCAAAGGGTTGTGGTGGTAAATACGCTGATTTATAGTAAGGTGTGGGGAGTGGCGGAAATTTACCCCTTAAGAAGTCAGGATATTATGGAATTACAAAGAAGAGCCTTAAGGTATGTGTGGGGTTTTGGGAGGGCGTGGTTGGGTAAAGATGTGGTAATGACTGCGGTAAGACAGGGAGGATTGGGATTGATGGCATTAGGGTCTAGGGTGAAGGCGCTATATGTGAAGCAGAGGTATATTCGGGCAGCGGGGGAAAGGGGTCTTCGGGTGGGGGAGGTGATGGGGGATATCCGCAAATGGTGGGGTGGCAGGGACTTAGTGGAGTGTGAAGATATGTTGCGGTTTATGTTAAAGGTATGCAATGTTAAAAAACTCAAGGTAAAACGGTTAGTGGGTGTGGGTCGTCGTCAGGAATCAATGCAAGGGATGGCAGTGTATCCCACATATGATTGGAGAGTGATATGGGTGGAATTTAGTAAATTAAGAATACCGGCAAGAGCGAGGGAATTAGTTTATAGATTTCTTATGGGGACGTTAGCATCGAAAGAGGTGCTAAGACGAATGGGTTTTGTGAGAGAGGCATCATGCGGTTTTTGTGGGGAAGTTGAAACGGCTTTTCATGTAGTATATTTTTGTTCTGCTTTGGAGGTGGTAAGATTGTGGTTGAAGAGGGTTTTCTTTTTATTGGGGGGGGGGACAGATATCAACCCTCAGGGCTTTAATGTTAGATATGGGAGGGGTACCCAAAGAGGTGGGGAGGGCTATCAGATACGTAATAGTTGATTACTTGCATGTTTCTTGGGGGATGAGGGAGGTGGAGGGAAACATTAGGATAAAAGCGTTGGCGGCGTGTTTTTATAGGACAGCATGTAGGAACAAACAATTATATGGGGGAAGGTGGGTAATTAGTTTTCCGGAGGGATATCGTGAACTTACTGTTGAACGTCTACTCCGTTTGGTGACGGGGTGAGAGGCAAGGGGTTGGTCTCTTCAGTGGTGTGTCCTCTTGGAGTGATTGGAAGCCTGATGAGGAAGGTTGATTGGTTTGCAAGGTGGTAGATGTGGGTAAAGTTTTTTTGCAGGGAGCCGTCGGGGGCTCCGGGGTATGTAGACCTTTATGAATTTTGTAAAATCACAGAGTCAAAAGTAGTATGTGATTTTCTGTTTTTTCTCTTATTGTTATAAGAACCATTTTATATAGGGGGTTTATATTTATATGTATATTGTGAGGATATGTTTTATACATTCGAATCTGATGTTAGATTTATCCTTGTCATACGTCTCTTTTTTATCGTATTGAATGGGTACAAAATGACCTATGTACGAAAATATAAAAGTATTTGATGGGGTTCATATATACCCTTCATTTGACTGGAAGGTCATATTATATATTGAGTGTTAATCGGTAACATTAATTTTGTGTGTGTGTAGGTGTGTTTGTGGGAACCAATGTCTTAGGTATAGTTCTATCATTGGATGTAATATTTTTTTAGTTTATTTGGTGAAAAGTCATTTAGAGCTTTATTTCTATGTATGATCCAGTTTGTTCTGTACGAACAAATGCACATACACGTATGTGTGTATATGCATGCGTATATGTATACATATATATATGTTTGTAGGACTCATTCCTACATGTTTTATAATGACTCCGACTGTTTGTTTGGAAGTGGGTTGGTTGGGTTATTTTAGTAGAATTTGTTATATCAATGTGTTACAATGTTTTTTGTGTGTACCTGACATTGTCTGCCACTTCTGTTTTGGATGTTATGTATTTAGTTTGTCTAGTTTTTTTTTTAGTGATAAGTCTTTTTTTTGTTTGTTTGTTTGTTCTAGTATAATCCAGTGTGTGCTGTAAGAACATATGTGCACATACATGTATGTGTATATGTGCATGTGTATGTATATACATATATACATGATTATAGGACTTATTCCTACATGTTTTATGACTCCGACGTTCTATTTTGTAGTCGGTATGTTTTTTTTTTCCCGTAAACGGGTTGGGTTTCTTACGGTAGAATTTCGTTATATCAATATGTTAATTTTTTTTTTTTTTTTTTTTTTTTTTTTTTTTTTTTTTTTTTTTTTTTTTTTTGTGTGTGTACTGACATTGTCTGTCACGGTTTTGGATTTGCTAATTGTCGGCTTGTATCATGTGTATGTTGTTTTTAAATAAAATATCAAAAAAAAAAAAAAATTACGAAAATCACTCCCAATGAAAGCAAAAGATTCGGCAGGAGATGCAACATTCCCCAATGTAAAGCTAAGGCACCATGAGTACACTGAGAGACAATACAATAAGTGTCAGGGGCTTAAGACTGTTCAACTGCCTCCCAGCTTACATAAGGGGGGATTACCAACAGAGCCTTGGCTCTCTTCAAGAAGGCACTGAACAGGCACCTAAAGTGAGTACCTGACCAGCTGGGCTGTGGTGCGTACGTCAGTTTGCGTGCTGCCAGCAGTAGCAGCCTGACTGATCAGATTCTGATCCAGCACGAGGCCTGGTCTCAGACCGGGCCGCGGGGGAGATGACCCCCGAAACCCACTCCAGGTATACTCCAGGTATGGAGGCTCTCAAATACGGAAGTATTGGTGAATGATCTCTAACAGCTGGCGATGGAAGCTGCGATGGTTATCATCATCTGAATAGCAATTCGAAGATTGGGGAAGACGCTCTCATCTCCATAGTGAACAATAAATTCTAGAACTTCTTCAGTTCTTCTTATTTTCATATTGGACCGACTTGATAGCAACATTCTGCAATCAAAATCTTTTTCGTATATTGCTGCTATCCATCAACATCAGAGCTGTACAATTCGCCAAAAAAATTTCACTTCTCCTCTAGATCGTTATTGTCTGCGCTGCAACACAAACCCTCGACATCAACAAGGAACCCAAACTTGGCGTCAGTATCGTGCAAACTAGCGAACATTTTATCCATTTCTCTGTTAACACGGTCGAGTGTTCCTTTCATGATTTTCCATTTCCTCCTTGGCTCTTAACTCATCGTCTCTCGAGTTCTCATCAGCAATTCATTTCTTTCATTTTCGACACCTTTCAACTTCCATATTTCGTTCTTGACAGACACTGAGTCCATCTTCGAGCGACTCACTGACGAACATTTCTCTTTCATCATCAAAATGATCTCGCAGGATTTCGAATCCACGGCAGCCTTTTTCGAATACGGTCAGAGCAGTGTTGTTATCGATCAATGCCACCTGTTCCGTGGGTACAATTATATATATATATATATATATATATATATATATATATATATATATATATATATATATATATATATATATATGTAAAACAACCACTCCGAAAGAATAGAGAAATTCCTTGATAATGTGAGTAGTCACGAAAGCGCTTGGAATTTCTCTATTCTTTCAGAGTGGTTGTTTTGCATATTCTGAAATCACCTGTTTACTGTGATCATATTACATATATATATATATATATATATATATATATATATATATATATATATATATATATATATATATATATATATATATGTACATATATATATATATCTATATATATCTACATATATATATATATATATATATATATATATATATATATATATATATATATATATATATATATATATATATATATATATATATATATATATATATATATATCTGGACACCCACGATGCCTTGTACCTTCTCACAAAGTGCTTGAGTCTGCCCAGGTTGACATATTTCCTAAGATATGCACCTTCATATGATAACCCTACACTGCACGAATATGACAGTATTGTGAGGCAGATTTTTACGAAAGTACTTAACCTTACTCTAGAAGACGGGCAGTGGAACCAAGCTACACTTCCAGTCAGACTAGGAGGCATTGGTGTCCGCAAGTCATCACAGATTGCGTTATCTGCTTTTCTGTCCTCGTGTATTGCATCCAGAGAGCTTGTAGCAGCGATTCTCCCTGAACATCTTAGGGACAAGATTGGAGTCCAGGACCAAAAATTCATTGACGGAGCCATGATCTGGGATAACCTAACGTGCTCTGAAACCAGACCTGCTCCCCCCAACAACTACAAACAATCGCACTGGGATGGTCCAATAGTGGTAAATATAGCCTCAACAATGCTTCAGAGTGTGTCAGGGAAGGATAGAGCCCGCCTCCTGGCAGTGAGAGCCCCTCATGCTGGGGACTTTCTGTTGGCTGTTCCCAACTCCAGCCTTGGCACACGCCTCGACCCACAGACCATCCGCATCGGTGTTGCCCTTCGACTTGCCGCCCCTATTCTCGCCGAACACAGGTGTATTTGTGGCAGTGAAGCAGCAGACCGATTCCGGTAGCATGGTCTTGTGTGCCGTAAATCTGATGGAAAGATTGCAAGACATGAGGAGGTTAATAACATTATCAAGAGGAGCCTCACAACAGCTGGATGCCCAGCAGTAAGGGAGCCACCCCAACTATGCAGATCTGATGGCAGCCAGAAGCATCCAGATGGTATCACCCTTCAAGCCTGGACAGATGGGAAGCAGGTGGTGTGGGACTATACATGTGCATCTACCTTGGCTGATACCTATCTCCAATACACCAGGGAGGAAGGAGGGGCAGCTGCCAGCTTCAGGGAGTTCCAAAAGTCTAGAAAATATGGAGAACTTGCCCATCATTATATGTTTGTTCCCATAGGCTCAGAGACCCTTGGCTCATGGGGAAAGAGTGCATCTAAATTCCTTAAGGAGCTGGGAAAAAGACTCATCAGGGTAACTAGGGATCCCAGGGCAGCTAGTTTTCTGTTCCAGCGGCTCAGTGAGGCTGTTCAAAGGGGAAATGCCTGCTGCATTTTGGGCATACGCCCCAGCTCTGAGGAGCTGGTTGAGATTTTCGCCTTATAATCGGTGATACACACGTAACAACATGTACCTTATATGCCACCTTTATATAAACAATGTATCTCTTAAATCTTCTGTAATATATTATGTAATAAAATATTCCTATTGGTAAAAAAAAAAATATTAAAAGATGGGGTATTAGGGGAAGTGGAATATTCAAACGGCTTCAGGAAGAAATCCAAATATTCTTCCTTGAAGCCTTTTTATCCACTTCTCCGAGGCTATGGGTCCCACAATTTACACCAGAGGTGGACCCCATTATCTATCTCTCTCTCTCGCTCTCTCTCTCTCTCTCTCTCTCTCTCTCTCTCTCTCTCTCTCTCTCTCTCTCTCTCTCTCTCTCTCTCTCTCTCTCTCTCTCTATATATATATATATATATATATATATATATATATATATATATATATATATATATATATATATATATGCAAAACAACCACTCTGAAAGAATAGAGAAATTCCAAGCGCATTCGTGACTACTCACATTATCAAGGAACTATGAAAGTGAAGCATCCAAGGAAGCTATATAAGGGGTCCGGCCAGCACCTCACTATCAGATCCCACAACGGTTAAACACGTGACGCGCGGCGAGCCAACTTGGATAGGTCCTTTGCAAAACTCACCCCCAAGCCATTTATTTGTCCAGTGTATTATTAAATTCTTCCCAAATTCTATTAATTATAAATGGATCTAATTTACATAAACCAAAGGAAATATTCATATTATTGTCAAAACTGCTTTTTATGAAACAAGATTCAATTATATTCCTGTCGACCATGGACTTGCTTGATACTACTTTCTCAACTTTTTGAAAATCAATTGGATGGTTAAAATCTCTTACATGAATAAATAGAGCATTGGAATCTTGTCCAGTTCTAATGATATATTTATGTTGTTTTAATCTTAGTTCGAGATTTTTACCAGTTTGACCGTAATAAACTTTATCACAAATTTTACAAGGAATCTTATAGGCACATCCATCAGCATTTTGGGGGGAATTCTTAATCAAAAGTTTTTTTACTGTATCAAGATTTTTGAATAGAAATTTAATATTAAAAGTCTTAAGAAGAGAAGGCATATCAACCAAGTTTTCATGGTAAGGGAGAACCAACATATTTTTAGTTGAATATACAACATAAATATAGCATTAGAACTGGACAAGATTCCAATGCTCTATTTATTCATGTAAGAGATTTTAACCATCCAATTGATTTTCAAAAAGTTGAGAAAGTAGTATCAAGCAAGTCCATGGTCGACAGGAATATAATTGAATCTTGTTTCATAAAAAGCAGTTTTGACAATAATATGAATATTTCCTTTGGTTTATATAAATTAGATCCATTTATAATTAATAGAATTTGGGAAGAATTTAATAATACACTGGACAAATAAATAGCTTGGGGGTGAGTTTTGCAAAGGACCTATCCAAGTTGGCTCGCCGCGCGTCACGTGTTTAACCGTTGTGGGATCTGATAGTGAGGTGCTGGCCGGACCCCTTATATAGCTTCCTTGGATGCTTCACTTTCATAGTTCCTTGATAATGTGAGTAGTCACGAAAGCGCTTGGAATTTCTCTATTCTTTCAGAGTGGCTGTTTTGCATATTTTGAAATCACCTGTTTACTGTGATCTTATTGCATATATATATATATATATATATATATATATATATATATATATATATATATATATATATATATATATATATATATATATATATATATATATATATATATATACATATATATATATATATATATATATATATATATATATATATATATATATATATATATATATATATATATACATATATATATATATATATATATATATATATATATATATATATATATATATATATATATATATATATATATATATAGATATATATATATATATATATATATATATAGATATATATATATAGAGGTATATATATATATATATGTATGTACATAGATGTATATATATATATATATATATATATATATATATGTATGTACATATATGTATATATATATATATATATATATATATATATATATATATATATATATATATATATATATATATATATATCTATATATATATTACATATATATATATATATATATATATATATATATATATGTACATATATATATATACATATATGTATATATATATATATATATATATGTACATATATATATATATATATATATATATATATGTGCATATATATATATATATACATATATATATATATATATATATATATATATATATATATATATATATATATATATATATATATATATATATATATATATATATATATATATATATATATATATATATATATATATATATATATATATGGTAAAGTGTATGGTAGAGTTATTACTGAAAGGATTAAGAGTAAGACGGATAATAGGATAGCATATGAACAAGGAGGCTTTAGGAAAGGTAGGGGGTGTGTAGACCAGGTGTTTACAGTGAAACATGTAAGTGAACAGTATTTAGATAAGGCTAAGGAGGTCTTTGTGGCATTTATGGATTTGGAAAAGGCGTATGAGAGGGTGGATAGGGGAGCAATGTGGCAGATGTTGCAGGTGTATAGTGTAGGAGGTAGGTTACTGAAAACAGTGAAGAGTTTTTACGACGATAGTGAGGCTCAAGTTAGAGTATGTAGGAAAGAGGGAAATTATTTCCCAGTAAAATTAGGCCTCAGACAAAGATATGTGACGTCACCGTGGTTGTTTAATGTATTTATAGATGGGGTTGTAAGAGGAGTAAATGCAAGGGTCTTGGCAAGAGGCGTGGAGTTAAAAGATAAAGAATCACACATAAAGTGGGAGTTGTAACAGTTGCTCTTTGCTGATGACACTGTGCTCTTGGGAGATTCTGAAGAGAAGTTGCAGAGATTGGTGGATGAATTTGGTAGGGTGTGCAAAAGAAGAAAATTAAAAGTGAATACAGGAAAGAGTAAGGTTATGAGGATAACAAAAAGATTAGGTGATGAAAGATTGGATATCAGATTGGAGGGAGAGAGTATGGAGGAGGTGAATGTATTCATATATTTGGGAGTGGACGTGTCAGCGGATGGGTCTATGAAAGATGAGGTGAATCATAGAATTGATGAGAGGAAAAGGGTGAGTGGTGCACTTAGGAGTCTGTGGAGACAAAGAACTTTGTCCTTGGAGGCAAAGAGGGGAATGTATGAGAGTATAGTTTTACCAACGCTCTTATATGGGTGTGAAGCATGGGTGATGAATGTTGCAGCGAGGAGAAGGCTGGAGGCAGTGGAGATGTCATGTCTGAGGGCAATGTGTGGTGTGAATATAATGCAGAGAATTCGTAGTTTGGAAGTTAGAAGGCGGTGCGAGATTACCAAAACTGTTGCCCAGAGGGCTGAAGAAGGGTTGTTGAGGTGGTTCGGACATGTAGAGAGAATGGAGCGAAACAGCATGACTTCAAGAGTGTATCAGTCTGTAGTGGAAGGAAGGCGGGGTTCGGGTCGGCCTAGGAAAGGTTGGAGGGAGGGGGTAAAGGAGGTTTTGTGTGCGAGGGGCTTGGACTTCCAGCAGGCATGCGTGAGCGTGTTTGATAGGAGTGAATGGAGACAAATGGTTTTTAATACTTGACGTGCTGTTGGAGTGTGAGCAAAGTAACATTTATGAAGGGGTTCAGGGAAACCGGCAAGCCGGACTTTAGTCCTGGAGATGGGAAGTACAGTGCCTGCACTCTGAAGGAGGGGTGTTAATGTTGCAGTTTAAAAACTGTAGTGTAAAGCACCCTTCTGGCAAGACAGTGATGGAGTGAATGATTTTGAAAGTTTTTCTTTTTCGGTGGGAAACGGCCAGTGGAACTGATGGCTTACTATTGACGTCATGCAGCCAGAAACGTTTCAGACTCTTCTTAAAAAGTGTTTAGCTAAGAAAGTCACCTACCTTTCACCTCAAAGTATAAAGTTGCACATAACAACCACCTCCCATGACTGCTGGAACAATAACGAAGGTCAATGATACTGTGAGTGTGGTAAGACACACACTGCCACAAGCCTGTTGGAACCTGTTGTGTCACGTAGGTGTATATTGAAAAGTAGAGGTAACAAACAATTTTAACCATGATATTCATTATCAGTGAGCTAAAATTATATATATATATATATATATATATATATATATATATATATATATATATATATATATATATATATATACACATACATATATATATATATATATATATATATATATATATATATATATATATATATATATATATATATATATATATATATATATATATATATATATATTTATATATATATATATATATATATATATAAATATATATATATATATTAATATATATATATATATATATATATATATATATATATATATGTATATATATATATATATATATATATATATATATATATATATATATATATATATATGTATATATATATATATATATATATATATATATATATATATATATATATATATATATATATATATATATATATATATATATATATATATATAAAGTTGCCGAGAATAGACTGCACAACAACGGACTATTATTATTATTATTATTATTATTATTATTAGGTTTAGTTCCCTTGTATTTGTAGTTAGTTACCTTCAGCAGGAATGAAAGATGGAGCCACGCTGGTAGTGGTTGCTGTCTCAGAGAGTAGCGGTGTTGGTGTCGTACATACGTACAACAACAGCTGCACACACACCTAAGAGATATTATCAATACTGACAACTTTGCACCGATTAAAGTGTAGTACTATTTTTTTTTGTTTTGTGAGACGATATGCCCAAGTGGAGTTTAAACACACATATATATATATATATATATATATATATATATATATATATATATATATATATATATATATATATATATATATATATATATATATATATATATATATATATATATAGATATATATATATATATATATATATATATATATATATATATATATATATATATATATATATATATATGTATATATATATATATATATATATATATATATATATATATATATATATATATATATATATATATATATATATATATATATATATATATATAAATATATAATTTTAGCTCACTGATAATGAATATCATGGTTAAAATTGTTTGTTACCTCTACTTTTCAATATACACCTACGTGACACAACAGGTTCCAACAGGCTTGTGGCAGTGTGTGTCTTACCACACTCACAGTATCACTGACCTTCGTTATTGTTCCAGCAGTCATGGGAGGTGGTTGTTATGTGCAACTTTATACTTTGAGGTGAAAGGTAGGTGACTTTCTTAGCTAAACACTTTTTAAGAAGAGTCTGAAACGTTTCTGGCTGCATGACGTCAATAGTAAGCCATCAGTTCCACTGGCCGATTCCCACCAAAGCAGGGTGGCCCGAAAAAGAAAAACTTTCACCATCATTCACTCCATCACTGTCTTGCCAGAAGGGTGCTTTACACTTCAGTTTTTAAACTGCAACATTAATTAACACCCCTCCTTCAGAGTGCAGGCACTGTACTTCCCATCTCCAGGACTAAAGTCCGGCCTGCCGGTTTCCCTGAACCCCTTCATAAATGTTACTTTGCTCACACTCCAACAGCACGTCAAGTATTAAAAACCATTTGTCTCCATTCACTCCTATCAAACACGCTCACGCATGCCTGCTGGAAGTCCAAGCAACTCGCACACAAAACCTCCTTTACCCCCTCCCTCCAACCTTTCCTAGGCCGATCCGAACCCCGCCTTCCTTCCACTACAGACTAATACACTCTTGAAGTCATGCTGTTTCGCTCCATTCTCTCTACATGTCCGAACCACCTCAACAACCCTTCCTCAGCCCTCTGGACAACAGTTTTGGTAATCTCGCACCTCCTCCTAACTTCCAAACTACGAATTCTCTGCATTATATTCACACCACACATTGCCCTCAGACATGACATCTCCACTGCCTCCAGCCTTCTCCTCGCTGCAACATTCATCACCCATGCTTCACACCCATATAAGAGCATTGGTAAAACTATACTCTCATATATTCCCCTCTTTGCCTCCAAGGACAAAGTTCTTTGTCTCCACAGACTCCTAAGTGCACCACTCACCCTTTTCCCCTCATCAATTCTATGATTCACCTCATCTTTCATAGACCAATCCGCTGACACGTCCACTCCCAAATATATGAATACATTCACCTCTTCCATACTCTCCCTCCAATCTGATATCCAATCTTTCATCACCTAATCTTTTTGTTATCCTCATAACCTTACTCTTTCCTGTATTCACTTTTAATTTTCTTCTTTTGCACACCCTACCAAATTCATCCACCTATCTCTGCAACTTCTCTTCAGAATCTCCCAAGCGCACAGTGTCATCAGCAAAAGCAACTGTGACAACTCCCACTTTATGTGTGATTCTTTATCTTTTAACTCCACGCCTCTTGCCAAGACCCTTGCATTTACTTCTCTTACAACCCCATCTATAAATACATTAAGCAACCACGGTGACATTACACATCTTTGTCTAAGGCCTACTTTTACTGGGAAATAATTTCCCTCTTTCCTACATACTCTAACTTGAGCCTCACTATCCTCGTAAAAACTCTTAACTGCTTTCAGTAACCTACCTCCTACACCATACACCTGCAACATCTGCCACATTGCCCCCCTATCCACCCTGTCATACGCCTTTTCCAAATCCATAAATGCCACAAAGACCTCCTTAGCCTTATCTAAATACTGTTCACTTACATGTTTCACTGTAAACACCTGGTCTACACACCCCCTACCTTTCCTAAATCCTCCTTGTTCATCTGCTATCCTATTCTCCGTCTTACTCTTAATCCTTTCAGTAATAACTCTACCATACACTTTACCATATATATATATATATATATATATATATATATATATATATATATATATATATATATATATATATATATATATATATATATATATATATATATATATATATATATATATATATATATATATATATATATATATATATATATATATATATATATATATATATATATATATATATATATATATATATATATATATATATATATATATATATATATATATATACATATATATATATATATATATATATATATATATATATATATATATATATATATATATATATATATATATATACATATATATATATATATATATATACATATATATATATACATATATATATATATATATATATTATATATATATATATATATATATATATATATATATATATATATATATGTATATATAAATATATATATATATATATATATATATATATATATATATATATATATATATATATGTATAATATATATATATATATATATATATATATATATATATATATATATATATATATATATATAGATAGATAGATAGATAGATAGATAGATAGATAGATAATGGGGTCCACCTCTGGTGTAAATTGTGGGACCCATAGCCTCGGAGAAGTGGATAAAAAGGCTTCAAGGAAGAATTTTTGGATTTCTTCCTAAAGCCATTTGAATATTCCACTTCCCCTACCACCCCATCTTTTAATATATTTTTTTTACCAATAGGAATATTTTATTACATAATATGGTACAGAAGATTTAAGAGATACATTGTTTATATAAAGGTGGCATATAAGGTACACGTTGTTACGTGTGTATCACCGATTATAAGGCGAAAATGTCAACCAGCTCCTCAGAGCTGGGGCGTATGCCCAAAATGCAGCAGGCATTTCCCCTTTGAACAGCCGCACTGAGCCGTTGGAACAGAAAACTAGCTGCCCTGGGATCCCTAGTTACCCTGATGAGTCTTTTTCCCAGCTCCTTAAGGAATTTAGATGCACTCTTTCCCCATGAGCCAAGGGTCTCTTAGCCTATGGGAACAAACATATAATGATGGGCAAGTTCTCCATATTTTCTAGACTTTTGGGACTCCCTGAAGCTGGCAGCTGCCCCTCCTTCCTCCCTGGTGTCTTGGAGATAGGTATCAGCCAAGGTAGATGCACATGTATAGTCCCACACCACCTGCTTCCCATCTGTCCAGGCTTGAAGGGTGATACCATCTGGATGCTTCTGGCTGCCATCAGATCTGCATAGTTCGGGTGGCTCCCTTACTGCTGGGCTTTCAGCTGTTGTGAGGCTCCACTTGATAATGTTATTAACCTCCTCATGTCTTGCAATCTTTCCATCGGATTTACGGCACACAAGACCATGCTACCCGAATCGGTCTCCTGCTTCACTGCCACAAATACACCTGTGTTCGGCGAGAATAGGGGCGGCAAGTCGAAGGGCAACACCGATGCGGATGGTCTGTGGGTCGAGGCGTGTGCCAAGGCTGGAGTTGGGAACAGCCAACAGAAAGTCCCCAGCATGAGAGGCTCTCACTGCCCGGAGGCGGGCTTTATCCTTCCCTGACACACTCTGAAGCATTGTTGAGGCTATTTTTACAACTATTGGACCATCCCAGTGCGATTGTTTGTAGTTGTTGGGGGGAGCAGGTCTGGTTTCAGAGCCCGTTAGATTATCCCAGATTATTGCTCCGTCAATGAATTTTTGGTCCTGGACTCCAATCTTGTCCCTAAGATGTTCAGGGAGAATCGCTGCTACAAGCTCTCTGGATGCAATACATGAGGACAGAAAAGCAGATAACGCAATCTGTGATGACTTGCGGACACCAATGCCTCCTAGTCTGACTGGAAGTGTAGCTTGGTTCCACTGCCCGTCTTCTAGAGTAAGGTTAAGTACTTTCGTAAAAATCTGCCTCACAATACAGTCATATTCGTGCAGTATAGGGTTATCATATGAAGGTGCACATCTTAGGAAATATGTCAACCTGGGCAGACTCAAGCACTTTGTGAGAAGGTACAAGGCATCGTGGGTGTCCAGATATATATATATATATATATATATATATATATATATATATATATATATATATATATATATATATATATATATATATATATATATATATACATATATATATATATATATATATATATATATATATATATATATATATGTATATATATTTATATATATATATATATATATATATATATATATATATATATATATATATATATATATATATATATATATATATATATATATATATATATATATATGCAATAAGATCACAGTAAACAGGTGATTTCAGAATATGCAAAACAACCACTCTGAAAGAATAGAGAAATTCCAAGCGCTTTCGTGACTACTCACATTATCAAGGAATTTCTCTATTCTTTCAGAGTGGTTGTTTTGCATCTATATATATATATCTATATATATATATATATATATATATATATATATATATATATATATATATAGATATATATATATATATATATATATAATTGTACCCACGGAACAAGTGGTATTGATCGATAACAACACTGCTCTGACCGAATTCGAAAAAGGCTGCCGTGGATTCGAAATCCTGCGAGATCATTTTGATGATGAAAGAGAAATGTTCGTCAGTGAGTCGCTCGAAGATGGACTCAGTGTCTGTCAAGAACGAAATATGGAAGTTGAAAGGTGTCGAAAATGAAAGAAATGAATTGCTGATGAGAACTCGAGAGACGATGAGTTAAGAGCCAAGGAGGAAATGGAAAATCATGAAAGGAACACTCGACCGTGTTAACAGAGAAATGGATAAAATGTTCGCTAGTTTGCACGATACTGACGCCAAGTTTGGGTTCCTTGTTGATGTCGAGGGTTTGTGTTGCAGCGCAGACAATAACGATCTAGAGGAGAAGTGAAATTTTTTTGGCGAATTGTACAGCTCTGATGTTGATGGATAGCAGCAATATACGAAAAAGATTTTGATTGCAGAATGTTGCTATCAAGTCGGTCCAATATGAAAATAAGAAGAACTGAAGAAGTTCTAGAATTTATTGTTCACTATGGAGATGAGAGCGTCTTCCCCAATCTTCGAATTGCTATTCAGATGATGATAACCATCGCAGCTTCCATCGCCAGCTGTTAGAGATCATTCACCAATACTTCCGTATTTGAGAGCCTCCATACCTGGAGTATACCTGGAGTGGGTTTCGGGGGTCATCTCCCCCGCGGCCCGGTCTGAGACCAGGCCTCGTGCTGGATCAGAATCTGATCAGTCAGGCTGTTACTGCTGGCAGCACGCAAACTGACGTACGCACCACAGCCCAGCTGGTCAGGTACTCACTTTAGGTGGCTGTTCAGTGCCTTCTTGAAGACAGCCAAGGCTCTGTTGGTTATCCCCCCTTATGTAAGCTGGGAGGCAGTTGAGCAGTCTTAAGCCCCTGACACTTATTGTATTGTCTCTCAGTGTACTCATGGTGCCTTAGCTTTACATTGGGGAATGTTGCATCTCCTGCCGAATCTTTTGCTTTCATTGGGAGTGATTTTCGTAATTTAGTACTAATCCCTCTAGGATTTTCAAGTGTATGTAATCATGTATCTCTCTCGCCTGCGTTCCAGAGAATACGGATCAAAAGACTTCAACCATTCCCAGTAATTGAGTGTAGTAAGAGTTAAAAAAAAACAGAATCTGAGCACAACATAGACCAATTTGCATCAGTGAAGGCAATGAAAATGCAGTTGTAATTTTGATGCAGTACCATAATTTGATAACTAAAAGATTAACGAGTTTGACGTGTATTTTTGAGCTGATTTTATGGTACAGTTATCTAAAAGAAGTGTCAGATGTTTGAATAGGGGCGCAACTTAAGTGCTTGTCATAGGTACTATTTTCCGCAGGTACACCTCTGGCTAAGGGTATAATGAGTAGGGGGCTCCTCATTAGGCTAACACCTTGGTTCAACCAGACAACCACAAGAAACCCACCAAAGTTGTGAAGCGATGTGGTACACTCATGAACCAACTTTAGCAGTCTTACCTCCAAGCCTGGTTGAAGACGGTTCTTACTGTGTCTCTTGCTTGTAAAATTGTTTTACTGCACATATCCTCTGTAAATATTGTTTACATTATTGTTTGCTCTTAAATGAAGGAAATATATAAGAATTTACTCTCTGCAGCCTATAGCTTGTTCCTCGTTTCTGCCTTGGTTATCATGGTACAACCAGGTGTGTAGGCCACTAGACGACACTGTGCTCGTAATAGGTTTCTTACACTGGTCTTATCACACGTTTCTTACACTAACCTTGCTACAGGTTTCTTACACTAACCTTGCTACAGGTTTCTTACACTAACCTTGCTACAGGTTTCTTACACTAACGTTGCTACAGGTTTCTTACACTAACGTTGCTACAGGTTTCTTACACTAACCTTGCTACAGGTTTCTTACACTAACCTTGCTACAGGTTTCTCAAACTAACCTTGCTACAGGTTTCTTACACTAACCTTGCTACAGGTTTCTCACACTAACCTTGCTACAGGTTTCTCACACTAACCTTGCTACAGGTTTCTCACACTAACCTTGCTACAGGTTTCTTACACTAACCTTGCTACAGGTTTCTTACACTAACCTTGCTACAGGTTTCTTACACTAACCTTGCTGCAGATTTCTCAAACTTACCTTGCTACAGGTTTCTTACACTAACCTTGCTACAGGTTTCTTACATTAACCTTGCTACAGGTTTCTTACACTAACGTTGCTACAGGTTTCTTACACTAACCTTGCTACAGGTTTCTTACACTAACCTTGCTACAGGTTTCTCACACTAACCTTGCTACAGGTTTCTCACACTAACCTTGCTACAGGTTTCTCACACTAACCTTGCTACAGGTTTCTCACACTAACCTTGCTACAGGTTTCTTACACTAACCTTGCTGCAGATTTCTCAAACTTACCTTGCTACAGGTTTCTTACACTAACCTTGCTACAGGTTTCTTACACTAACCTTGCTACAGGTTTCTTACACTAACGTTGCTACAGGTTTCTTACACTAACCTTGCTACAGGTTTCTCAAACTAACCTTGCTACAGGTTTCTTACACTAACCTTGCTACAGGTTTCTCACACTAACCTTGCTACAGGTTTCTCACACTAACCTTGCTACAGGTTTCTCACACTAACCTTGCTACAGGTTTCTCACACTAACCTTGCTACAGGTTTCTCACACTAACCTTGCTACAGGTTTCTCACACTAACCTTGCTACAGGTTTCTCACACTAACCTTGCTACAGGTTTCTCACACTAACCTTGCTACAGGTTTCTCACACTAACCTTGCTACAGGTTTCTCACACTAACCTTGCTACAGGTTTCTCACACTAACCTTGCTACAGGTTTCTCACAGTAACCTTGCTACAGGTTTCTCACACTAACCTTGCTACAGGTTTCTCACACTAACCTTGCTACAGGTTTCTTACATTAACCTTGCTACAGGTTTCTTACACTAACGTTGCTACAGGTTTCTTACACTAACCTTGCTACAGGTTTCTTACACTAACCTTGCTACAGGTTTCTCACACTAACCTTGCTACAGGTTTCTCACACTAACCTTGCTACAGGTTTCTCACACTAACCTTGCTACAGGTTTCTCACACTAACCTTGCTACAGGTTTCTTACACTAACCTTGCTGCAGATTTCTCAAACTTACCTTGCTACAGGTTTCTTACACTAACCTTGCTACAGGTTTCTTACACTAACCTTGCTACAGGTTTCTTACACTAACGTTGCTACAGGTTTCTTACACTAACCTTGCTACAGGTTTCTCAAACTAACCTTGCTACAGGTTTCTTACACTAACCTTGCTACAGGTTTCTCACACTAACCTTGCTACAGGTTTCTCACACTTACCTTGCTACAGGTTTCTCAAACTAACCTTGCTACAGGTTTCTCACACTAACCTTGCTACAGGTTTCTCACACTAACCTTGCTACAGGTTTCTCAAACTAACCTTGCTACAGGTTTCTTACACTAACCTTGCTACAGGTTTCTCACACTAACCTTGCTACAGGTTTCTTACACTAACCTTGCTACAGGTTTCTTACAGTGACCTCACTGATAGTTACAACAAAGTGTTAGGGTAGTAAGTAGAGGCACTACAGAATGCTCTTACGTGTTACCGTACACGTGGCAGGCAGCAAGTTGGTACCTGTCTCTATCAGCGAGACAGGTGTTTGGATATTAATGCTGGCTGTTTACTTACCCTCCTCGCACTCTGCTTTATTCCCGTCAACAAGACACTCATCTCGACCCTGAAAGGTAAGACTTAATACTTTCTTGCATCTTAAAACTGTACGTGTCAGCCCATAGCGGTGGCGAGAAATAAGAGGTAAAACTTGTACTTGTAATGCTCTAATAAGGCTTCCTACATATTAATTCCAATTGGTTTGGAAACTTTTCCTAGCTTCGCTGTGCTAGACATGTTAATATTTACTGATGCCTATATTTACAGGTCTAACTTAGTTTTTCCGAGTCATAACTGTTATTATACTCTTACGCCAAAATTCCAAGATGAGGTAATCAGTCCCTCAGACTTGCAGACCTATACACAGAAGACAGTGGAAGATGAGGTAATCAGTCCCTCAGTCTTGCAGACCTATACACAGAAGACAGCGGAAGATGAGGTAATCAGTCCCTCAGTCTTGCAGATCAATACACAGAAGACAGTGGAAGATGAGGTAATCAGTCCCTCAGTCTTGCAGACCTATACACAGAAGACAGAGGAAGATGAGGTAATCAGTCCCTCAGTCTTGCAGACCTATACACAGAAGACAGTGGAAGATGAGGTAATCAGTCCCTCAGTCTTGCAGACCTATACACAGAAGACAGTGGAAGATGAGGTAATCAATCCCTCAGTCTTGCAGACCTATACACAGAAGACAGTGGAAGATGAGGTAATCAGTCCCTCAGTCTTGCAGACCTATACACAGAAGACAGCGGAAGATGAGGTAATCAGTCCCTCAGTCTTGCAGATCAACACACAGAAGACAGTGGAAGATGAGGTAATCAGTCCCTCAGTCTTGCAGACCTATACACAGAAGACAGCGGAAGATGAGGTAATCAGTCCCTCAGTCTTGCAGATCAATACACAGAAGACAGCGGAAGATGAGGTAATCAGTCCCTCAGCCTTTACAGATCTATAGACAGTAGAAGAGGAGGTAATCAGTCCCTCAGCCTTGCAGACCTATACACAGAAGACAGCGGAAGATGAGGTAATCAGTCCCTCAGCCTTGCAGACCTATACACAGAAGACAGCGGAAGATGAGGTAATCAGTCCCTCAGCCTTGCAGACCTATTCACAGAAGACAGCGGAAGATGAGGTAATCAGTCCCTCAGCCTTGCTGACCTATACACAGAAGACAGCGGAAGATGAGGTAATCAGTCCCTCAGCCTTGCAGACCTATACACAGAAGACAGTGGAAGATAAGGTAATCAGTCCCTCAGACTTGCAGATCAATACACAGAAGACAGCGGAAGATGAGGTAATCAGTCCCTCAGACTTGCAGATCAATACACAGAAGACAGCGGAGGATGAGGTAATCAGTCCCTCAGACTTGCAGATCAATACACAGAAGACAGCGGAAGATGAGGTAATCAGTCCCTCAGACTTGCAGATCAATACACAGAAGACAGTGGAAGATGAGGTAATCAGTCCCCCAGACTTGCAGATCTATACACAGAAGACAGTGGAAGATGAGGTAATCAGTCCCTTAGACTTGCAGATCTATACACAGAAGACAGTGGAAGATGAGGTAATCAGTCCCTCAGCCTTGCAGACCTATACACAGAAGACAGCGGAAGATGAGGTAATCAGTCCCTCAGACTTGCAGATCAATACACAGAAGACAGCGGAAGATGAGGTAATCAGTCCCTCAGACTTGCAGATCAATACACAGAAGACAGTGGAAGATGAGGTAATCAGTCCCTCAGACTTGCAGATCTATACACAGAAGACAGTGGAAGATGAGGTAATCAGTCCCTCAGACTTGCAGATCAATACACAGAAGACAGCGGAAGATGAGGTAATCAGTCCCTCAGACTTGCAGATCAATACACAGAAGACAGCGGAAGATGAGGTAATCAGTCCCTCAGACTTGCAGATCAATACACAGAAGACAGCGGAAGATGAGGTAATCAGTCCCTCAGACTTGCAGATCAATACACAGAAGACAGTGGAAGATGAGGTAATCAGTCCCTCAGACTTGCAGATCTATACACAGAAGACAGTGGAAGATGAGGTAATCAGTCCCTTAGACTTGCAGATCTATACACAGAAGTCAGTGGAAGATGAGGTAATCAGTCCCTCAGCCTTGCAGACCTATACACAGAAGACAGCGGAAGATGAGGTAATCAGTCCCTCAGACTTGCAGATCAATACACAGAAGACAGTGGAAGATGAGGTAATCAGTCCCTTAGACTTGCAGACCTATACACAGAAGACAGTGGAAGATGAGGTAATCAGTCCCTTAGACTTGCAGATCTATACACAGAAGACAGTGGAAGATGAGGTAATCAGTCCCTCAGACTTGCAGATCAATACACAGAAGACAGCGGAAAATGAGGTAATCAGTCCCTTAGACTTGCAGATCTATACACAGAAGACAGTGGAAGATGAGGTAATCAGTCCCTTAGACTTGCAGATCAATACACAGAAGACAGTGGAAGATGAGGTAATCAGTCCCTCAGTCTGGAAGCAGGTGCTCAGTACCTTAGTACTGATGAATACAAAGGCTTCAGATTCATTAACACTAAGGTAGTGAAGCTGAGGGACTGATTATCTCATCTTTTGTTTTCGTATATCATTTTTGAATACATACCTTTAAGAAGAGGTACGATAATTTTTTTAATTACATTACCTAATATAATACTTCATTGTCTTGAATGTACAGTAACTCATCTAATGACCATAAGACCTGTTTCTGCACTACAAATCATTGATTTTTCTCGATCTGTTTCGTTTATATTATACATTGTTATGCTACAAATTTGTACAACATTAATGCTTCTTATTGGAAATACTTATTTGTACTTCATGTTGTAATTTGTTTACTGTACTTTTTACCACTGAATATATCATTGCTTAGTTAATCTTAAGTTAATTTTAAGCTGCCCATAATGCTCTGCATACGAGGGGCTTTTGGCACGTACACTCAACCACTGTATTTCTTTGTACTACTATGTATCATGTCCAAATAACAAATAAATAAATAAATAAAGCTTACAGAACAGTGAGTGTACATAGTGGCAACCAGCAAAGAGGCGGGGCCAGGAGCTACAAATCGACCTCTGCAGCCACAATTAGATGAGTATGATTAGATGAGTACACACACACACACACAAACACATACTCACACACACACACACACGCACACACACACGCACACACACACACACACACACACACACACTCACTCACACACACACAAACACACACACACGCACACACACACACACACACACACACGCACACACACACATGTACATACGCACACACACACACATGTACATGCACACACACACACACATACGCACACACACACCTCAGAACAGCATTCCGACATCTTAATAAGGAGTCGTTCAGGACCCTGTACACCGTGTACGTTAGGCCCATATTGGAGTATGCGGCACCAGTGTGGCACCCACACCTAGCCAAGCATGTAAAGAAACTAGAGAAAGTGCAAAGGTTTGCCGCAAGACTAGTCCCAGAGCTAAGAGGTATGTCCTACGAGGAGAGGTTAAGGGAAATCAACCTGACGACACTGGAGGACAGGAGAGATAGGGGGGACATGATAACGACTTACAAAATACTGAGAGGAATTGACAAGGTGGACAAAGACAGGATGTTCCAGAGACTGGACACAGCAACACGGGGACACATTTGGAAGCTGAAGACACAGATGAATCACATGGATGTTAGGAAGTATTTCTTCAGCCACAGAGTAGTCAGGAAGTGGAATAGTTTGGGAAGAGATGTAGGGGAGGCAAGATCCATACATAGCTTTAAGCAGAGGTACGATAAAGCTCATGGTTCAGGGAGAGTGACCTAGTGGCGACCAGTGAAGAGGCGGGGCCAGGAGCTTGGACTCGACCCCTGCAACCTCAACTAGGTGAGTACAACTAGGTGAGTACACACATATACATATACACACCTAGCCAAGCACGTAAAGAAACTAGAGAAGTGCAAAGGTTTGCAGCAAGACTAGTCCCAGAGCTAAGGGATATGTCCTACGAGGAGAGGTTAAGGGAAATCGACCTGACGACACTGGAGGACAGGAGAGATAAGGATGACATGATAACAACATATAAAATACTGAGAGGAATTGACAAAGTGAACAGTGCTGGATAAAATGCAAACAACCGAGGGGAAAGTGAAGAAGCTGTCAAGTGACCTTGATACCTCAAAGGCGGTGGGACCAGACATCTCTCCGTGGTTCCTAAGAGAGGGAGCAGAGACACTGTGTGTGCAACTAACCACAATTTTCAACACAGCCATTGAAACAGGGCAACTGCCTGAGGTATGTTGGATGGCAAATGCAGTCCCCATTTTTAAGAAAGGAGACAGAAACGAGTCACTAAACTATAGATCAGTGTCACTGACGTTTATAGTATGCAAAGTCATGGAGAAGATTATCAGGAGGAGAATTAGGGAGCACCTAGAATGGAACAAGCTTATTAACGTCAACCAGCACAGATTCATGGAAGGCAAATTCTGTGTAACAAACATACTGGAGTTTTATGACAAGGTAACGGAAGTAAGACAAGACAGAGAAGGGTGGGTAGATTGCATTTTCTTGGACCGCAAGAAGGCCGTCGACACAGTTCCTCACAAGAAATTAGTGCAAAACCTGGAGGATCAGGCAGGTATAACAGGAAGGGCACTGCAATGGATCAGAGAATACCTGACAAGCAGGCAACAACGAGTCATGGTACGTGACGAGGTATCAGAGTGGGCGCCTGTGACGAGCGGGGTTCCACAGGGGTCAGTCCTAGGACAAGTGCTGTTTTTGGTATATATGAATTACATGACGGAAGGGATAGACTCAGAAGTGTCCCAAGACCACCCTCCACCCACACCACCCTCCACCCACAATACCCTCCACCCACACCATCCTCCACGCACACAACCCTCCACCAAGACCACCCTCCACACACACCATCCCCCACCAAGACCACCCTCCACACACACCGCCCTCCACCAAGATCACCCTCCACGAAGACCACCTTCTACACACACCACCCTCCACCCACACTACCTTCCACCCACACCAACATCCAGTAGCGACCACTGAAGGGGCGGGGTCAGGAGCTATGACTCTACCCCTGCAACCACAACTAGGTGAGCACACCAACATCCACCCAGACCACAGTCTACCCACACCACCCTCCACCCATACTACCTTCCACCCACACTACCCTCCACACACACCACCAACCACCAAGACCTCCTTAAATTATTTGGGGTTTGTAATCCTAAATCATGAAGAGATTTGTAATGTTAAATCATTTGGGGTTTGCAATCTTAAATCATGGAGGATTTATAATCCTAAACCATGGGAGGATTTATAATCCTGAACCATGGGAGGATTTGTAATCCTAAATCGTGGAGAGATTTTTAATTCTAAATCATGGTTAGTAAAGTTATTCAGATATATAAAAATACAGTTACATAGATTATCATACATTGCAGATGGAGTTGTAAGAGAAGTGAATGCTCAGGTGTTGGCAAGAGGTTTGGAGGCTAAAAGGTAAAGTATCTAACACAAAGTGGGAGTTGTCACATTCGCTCTTTGCTGATAACACTGTGCTTTTTGGAGATTGTGAAGAGAAGTTGCAGAGGTTGGTCGATGAGTTTGGTAGGGTATGTAAATGAACGAAGTTAAAAGTGAATATAGGAAAGAGTAAGGTGATGAGGATAGCAAAAAAATTAGATAACGGAAGACTGGAGGGAGAGAGTATGGAGGAGGTGAATGTATTCAGATACCCCGGACTGGACTTGTCAACAGATGGTTCTATGAAAGATGAGATAAATTGTAGAATATATGAGGGAAAAAATGTGAGTGGTGCACTGAGGAATCTGTGGAGACAAAGAATATGATCCATGAAAGTAAAGAGAGGAATGTATGAGGGTATAGTTATACCAACGCTCTTGTATGGATGTGAGGCATGGGTGGTGGATGTTGCAACAAGGAGAAGGCTGGAGGCAGTGGAGATGTCATGCCAGAGGGCATTGTGTGGTGTCAATATAATGCAGAGAATCCGTAGTTTGGGGATTAGGAGGAGGTGTGGTGTGAGGGAAAAGTTCAATAGATAGGAGTAGAGAGGGAATATATATTAACAATAGTTTCATATCCGGCTACTCGTTAAGGTAGGGTCAGTCTAGCTCCCGATATTCCCGCCTTTTCTCCCCCAACCCCTAAATTGATAGTTTGTCTGCCGGCTACTAGTTAAGGTAGGGTAAGTCAAGCTCCCGTTTTTCCCACCTTTTTTCCCCCTCCCTGAAAGTGATAGTTTGACTGCCGGCTGCTTGTTAAGGCAGGGTCAGTCTAGCTCCCGCTATCCCTTCCCCTCCCTCTTTCCCCCCCCTCGAAAGGTGACGTGTGGGACTCTGGTTAAACAGTAAATCACTAGACTCACAGCTCCCAACTCTACTGTAAGTACATGCCTGCCTTGTATTCTAGTGGATTTATTGGTTGAAAGCTTCACTTTTGATCAATAATAAACTTAGTCTTTTCAGCCTTGCTCTATGTTGACTGTTGTAATTATCACCACATCTTTTAAGTATCAAACTTACCATGGAGAGTGATTATTTAAGCAGTGGGTAACCTGTCTATCTTTCCAGCTTGGATGTCAGAGAGGGTCACCTGGCAATCAACGAGCAGAACAGGAGAACGACTAATGTCCAGAGACTTCTCCATTTTGTATTGAACTACCTGTGCACCTGTATGAAAGTGCAGGACGTAACTCCACAGCATTGCAGTGGTAAAGAACCTGCTTTCCTGTCATCGGGATAATAATCACGGCGATTCTCTGTGAAGAACTAGCCAGTGGATGGTCACCAACACCTGCGACCTTCCCCCCCTTATCATCAGCAATGGCTATGGTTTAAACAACAGTGTCACCAACACCAGACACCCACGTTTTATATACATTTAAATTAGCGTTGAATTCAGTTATTTATATTTTTCATTTTCTTTAATGTAGGATTAATATTTCATATTTAAGTGTTTTAAATTTTATATTTTCTAAATAATATAGTGTTTATGTTTGTCTGTTATTATTTCTTTTTCTATCCATTAATTTTCCTGAGGAGGAGCCAGCCTGAGTAATACTGTCTGCAGTTGTTACAGGGCTGAGTAAGCCTTCACAAGTGGCGACCTTGCCAGGATACAACTCTACTGAATCAAGATTCAACTCCATCTCGAATCTACCATTGGAACTTCAACGCTGCATACCACAGACGGTTACCACCAGCCATGAGTAATCATTCTCTATGGTAGGACTACAGTACAGGTATTTAAAAGATTTGGTGATTGTTATAGTCTCAATTTATTGTAAGTCAAGTCAGGCAGGATATAATATTTAATTCTGCCACCATTTATATGTAGCTTGAAACACTTTGGAGGATTAGACTCTAGGGACCCGAGATTTTCCAGTGACAACTTGTTTCATTGAGCTCTTCATTTTATCAAGGGAACTGTCGTAGGACACTCTTGATTTGTTGAGAAGATTGGATGGTCAAGGGACCCCATTCTACTTGCTGTTTGCTCTGAGCCGGCATAGAACCCTTCGTTTTCGTTAATACAAGTTGTTTAATTGAAGCAGGGATCGAGCCCTCTGGTTTATTTACAGTTTGAGCGGAGCAGGAATTGAACCCTCCGTTTTCTTTAATACCCGTTTTATTTCCCCTGATAGTTTAAGTTATTCTTGCAAGCATGGAGGAATACCAGTTTTGGATGAATGCTGGAAGTAAGTTAGGAATAACAGGGATAAATTTAGAATCTTTCATTAGTGGTAAGATCCAGGAAAGACTTGAAAGAGAGAATTGAGAGAGAAGAAAGACAGTTAGAAAGGGAAAGAGAAGAGAATAAGGAGAGAGAGAGAATCGAAAGAGAAGAGAAAAAGGAGAGAGAGAATTGAGAGAGAAATCCGAGAAAGACAGTTAGAAAGAGAACGAGAAGACCAAAATGAGCGTGATAGACTTGATCGTGAGGAAAGAGCTAGGGAACGTGAGGAACAAGCTAAGATACGTGAGGAACAAGCTAAGATACGCAAGGAACAGGTTAAATTAAGAGAACTTGAGGAAAGAGCAAAGGATAGAGAAGTTGAGGAAAAAGCTAGAGAACATGAGTTAATAGAGAGAAAAGGATTGCGAGCTCGAAAAATCTCGCCTTGAATTAGAGAATAAAAAGTTAACTTTTACACAACAACAATTAGAGGAAGGAGTAATGGAACAACGTGCAGTCAGTGCACATATTCCAACACCTAATTTACCTCCCTTCACAGAGGGGGGAAGACATTACTTCATACATTATCAGGTTTGAAAATACCGCTACCCTCTGTGAATATGCTGCTGACACCTGGGCTACCAGGTTAGGAATGTTATTTTCTGGTACAGCCTTAAATATCTATGCAACTTTGTCGCAGGATATCATATGTAATTATAACCTACTAAAGAAGGCAATCCTTAAAGCATATCAAAAACCCACTAATTCTTACAGGAAAGATTTCAGGTATGCCACCTTACAGCCTGGCCAGAACTTTCAACAGTTACAGGTAACACTCGTTTGTTTGACTTTTGGATAGAGAGTTCAGGAATTGATCACAGTTATGAATCTCTTCGAGACTTCATGGTCGCTGACCAGTTCCTGACAGCTCTTCCCCATCAGATACGAACATTCATCAGAGAACGTAACCTGATTAAAGCTGAGGAAGTTGCTGAGGCTGCTGACCTGTATGCTGAGGCTCACAATTCCTATAAAGACCTAAAGGGATCGAACCCTAAGGGCAAGGGTTCATCAGACCTTAAGAAATCAAAGCCTCTAGTGGAAAGCAAAACGACTTCTTTTATTCCTGTTTGTCATTTGTGTGGTGTTAAGGGACATAAACGTCCAGATTGTCCTTCTAAGAAGGTCCAAAAAGTTGGAAGATGTTTTAAAGACTGTAATGACCAAGCACCCTTCTGTTCAGGAACAGTTAATGGACTTAATGTATCTACCATTTTACGAGACACTGGATGCACATGTATAGTCATTTCTGATAAGCTGTTCCCTAACCTTAAAGAAACTTATTCCTCTGCTATACTTTCAGACTACTTGGGCCGTACGGACACTTTTCCTACCATCCGTTGTTACATTAGGTCTAAATGGTTCACAGGTTGGTCTGAAGCCGTACTAGCTCCCATCACTTCTTGCTCCATACTAATAGGTAATGTAAAAGGTGCCCTTCTTCCTTCTGAGGTTGACCTTTCATCACCAAAGATGGATATAAGTGTTTCAGATCCTCTTCCTGTAGAGTCAGAGAAGCCCCTCGATAGTTCAGATAAGACAATGTCTCGCGAGATTCATGTGGGATTAAAAACCAGTGATGATACTCTCGAAAGCGAGGAAGTAGGATCACCGGTTCACTTGTTAGATGAGAGTGAAGATATCACCTCCGATACCATAAATGTCTTGACTAGGGCTCAGACCAAAGCCCAGGCTTCTCCTACTGTCCATCCTTTGTTTAGCGGCCATAATGCCGCTAAACAAAATCAAGTTATCCAAAGGAAAAACTTTTCATATAAATTTGAATATATAAAATGTATCTTGTACAAGTCAGTATTCAAATTAAATTCAGATGAGATAGACTATTCCATCTTAGTTGTTCCAAGTCAATGCAGAGACTGTTCTTAAAATGGCTTATGACCTGCCAGTGGCCGGACATTTCTCGCATCGTAAAACTTTAAATAAAATTAGGAAAACCTATTTTTGGCCAAAAATGTCCTCAGATATCACTACCTATTGTAGATCGTGTAAAGTTTGCCAACTGTCATCCTCCCGAGGTACCAGGCGAGTACCTATGGTCAAAATGCCTATCTTTATGGTACCGTTTGAAAGAGTAGCTATTGACATCGTTGGTCCTTTATCTCCACTTTCATCTGGGGAACATAGATATATATTAACATTAGTTGATTATGCTTCGAGTTTCCCTGAAGCCATACCCTTAAAGACCATAACTACTACAGAGGTGGCTGAAGCCCTTTTGTGGGCATCCCTAGAGAAATTTTGTCTGACCGTGGGACACAATTCACATCTCGCTTAATGCAACATCTATACCAACTTCTGGGAGTGAAGCCCCTCTTCACCACAGCCTATCATCCCAGCTGTAATGGGAGGATTGAGCGCCAGCATTCGATTCTCAAGTCCATTTTAAGGAAACTTTGCTCCCTTAAACCTAAGGAGTGGCATCGTTACCTACCCTGTGCTTTGTTTGCCATGAGGGAAGTTCCCAGTGACTCTTTGGGGTTTTCACCTTTTGAACTTCTCTATGGTAGACAGGCCAGAGGCCCATTGTCCATCCTTAATGATTTATGGACTAATGAGGAGGTAAATGCTGAGGTTCAGTCTTCTTACCAGTTTCTCCTTGACCTTAGATCCAAACTTGAGGAGACCTCTGACATAGTTTCGAAAAACTTAAGTTTGTCAATGGACCAGTACAAAACCTATTTTGATTCCAAAAGTCAGAGGAGAAGTTTTAAAGTAGGAGATGAAGTTCTTGTACTTTTGCCTATCAAGTCAAATAAATTATTAGTAGCATGGAAAGGTCCATATAAAGTATTAAAAATTTGTGGGAAAGTTGACTACCTCATAGAAGTCAAGGGAAACCTAAGCTTTATCATATCAACATCCTTAAGAAATATTACCGAAGAAATTCGGTTAACTGCCTTAAGAAATTTGACTTAGTTTTTCCACACGAACTTGATAAGACAACTGAAGAATGTAAAGTGTGCGTAATTGACACCTCTAACTTAGACTATGATGAAGAACTACATGACTTGGTGACTCTTGACCACTCGGATGCAACCAACATTAATATTAATGAATCTTTGGATGACCATAAGAGACATGAACTACTTCAATGTGTGAATAACTTTTCAGACGTCTTTACTGATATTCCAGATGTTACCTCCACGGTAGTCCATAAGATTGACTTATTGACGGACAATCCTATCAAACGGAAATTATACCAAGTTCCAGTTCACCTTAGGGATGCATTTGACCGAAAGGTAGACAAATTATTAAAACTAAAGATCATTGAACCTTCAGTACCTTCATATTGTTCACCAGTAGTCATGGTTAAGGAGGATAATTCATATAGACTTGCTATTGACTTCAGAGGCCTTAATGCTATAACTCGGTGGGATCATTCGTCTCTCAGCCCTTGAGTAGAGAGGACGTGCGCTGCTGCTACCCCCTGGTGTTGATTAGTGGCAGTTATATTTTCACAGCATGGCGCAGGCAAGCCGGAGACGCATAAACACAGTCTGTGTTGAGCTTATCCGTGGGGCTGTGACAGGAACTTCTATGGACCTGATACTACCTGCAATCATACGAGATACATATGGTATTGCTGACGAGGAGATATATGGAGTAGCGCTGAATGGCACGACGAGGATCTTTGTCAAGTTTAATTTGGCAAGTGTGTATGAGGCGGTAGTCGACAAGTACCAGGAGGTTACTTTGACAGTTAACTCCGCTGTGATCGTGCGACTTCACGACGTTTCTCGCCATTACACATGGGTTAAGATTAGAAATGTGCCATTCGAGGCGGATGATTCTGACATCCGTCTTGCGATGGGCAAATATGGTACAGTACATATGGCCACTGTTGGGAAGTGGGCCACTGGGCCATACGCAGGGAAACTCGAAGGAACGTATTCTGTGAAGATGACGTTACGTTACCCTATTCCGTCGTACGTAGTGCTGCCAGAATTTCGTACCCAGGTGTTTGTGACATACGCTGGGCAACGCCGGACCTGTCGGTTATGTGGGTCGTATGATCACCTAGCGGCTCTGTGTGAAAGGAGGCGTGGCAACATGGAACAAAGGCAACGACATACAGCAATAGAGAAGAGTGAGGATTTGCCTTATGTGACTCTGCCTACACAAGGTGGGTCCTGGAGTGAGGAGGTCGAGAGAGCGGAGGAGATGGAGTCAGCAGGTGTGACGAGGGGGGGGGACACCCCTTCATTGAACGCAGCTCAGGTGTTGGAAGAGGACACCCCGACTGCGAGTGCTAGCGATGTGGAAGACTCATTAGCCATGGCTTTAAATGTGTTATTGGCTGACAAGAGTCTTGGGAAGGTTGGGAGTCCAGATCTAGTTCTTGGGTCTGTTGTGGATCCGGGCGTGGAACAGGATCTGAGGTCTGCGCAGTGTGATAAGAATCTTTTGATGCAAGCTGTGGAGGTGGAGGTCCACCGGGACAATGTATCAGACGACATGATGGAAGCAGAGGGAGCATCACGGAAGCGCGCTGCTGCACTATCTGACTCCGAGGACGTGATCACGCCTGCTCAGCGCACTGGCAAAAAGTCCTGGGCGGATGTTACGCAGAGAGGAAACAGCGGCCCTACGGGGCAGGAGTTGGTTAAGAGCGTTTCTAAAGGGGGGGAGAGGGACCGAGGTGTCACGAAACGATCTGGTGGCAAGACAGTACCAGGGTCAAGAAGGAAAACCACTCTGTAAGCTTCAAGTGCATGACATTGAACATTAATGGATTGAGATCAGAGAGAAAGTGTGTATGGTTTAGTGAATATTTGGTGCGTAATAGTGTTGACGTGGTGTTCGTGCAGGAACACAACTACAGACCAGGTTATGAGTTGAAGGTAAATGGGTATAATGTGTATGTGGAGCATGCGATAAGGTTGAAAGGAGGAGTTGCCATCCTGGTAAGGGAAACTAGCCCGTTCGTAGTGAGGCATTGTGAGGGGGGGGAGGGGAGGGTGATTCGTGTAGATGGGTGGTGGGGTAGGGTACAGATGAGTTTGGTGTGTGTGTATGGTCCAGCAGAGGGAGATGTGCGTATTAAGAATAAATTTGTGAAGGATGTCTTAGTATATTATTTGCGTGCTTTGCCGGGTGTAGCTGTAATTGGTGGTGATTGGAATTGTGTGATAAGGCGTAAGGATGTGGAACCTAGAGGGGCAGGGTATTGTTTGGGGATTTTGGGGGAATTATTAAATGGAGTGGGGTTAATGGACGTTGGACGGGGTGGGGTTGTAGAACATACTTTTGTTAGACGTGGATACGCGGCAAGACTGGATCGATTGTATGTGCCCCGAACAGTAATAGTGAGCAGAGTGCGTGTGGTGGACGCGGTTTTTTCGGATCACAGAGGAGTAATGGTGGACCTAGAATGGGAGGGATTGCCTAGAAGGGGTCAAGGTTATTGGAAGTTAAATGTGAGGCTTTTGCAGGGTGAGGAATGTTGTCAGTCTTTTGCGCAATTGTGGGAACGGTTGGTGGATGAGGCGCCGGGGGATGATGAACTGGTAAATTGGTGGGATTCGGTGGCTAAAAATCGTATCAGAGAATATTATATTTGTCGTGGGAGGGAAGATAATCGGTTAAAGTATGGGTTTCAAAGATATCTTGAAGGGCAGCTGCGGGACTGTTATGCAAGAGGAGGAGCAAGCTATCCAGTGCAGGACATTGAGGGTTTAAAGGAGAGTATTAGGGTATTGCAAAACGAGCGTTTTGATGGTGTGCGAATTATGGGAGGATTGGAAGAAGTGCTATGGGGTGACCGGCCGTCGGCTTGCGTGTTAAGAGGCCAGAGAAAGAGGAGAGTGACGATGGAGATGATGGGGTTAAACGTACATGTAGGGATGGAAGGGTATAGAGCGGGTCAAGCATTGGTAACGACAGAGGGTATGAGTGGATATGTAGACGCTTGGTTTAAGTCATATACGCAAAGTGTGGGCTTCCGTGAGGTGGCATTGAGGGAAATGGGAGAGTATGTGCAGTGTGAGCTTGATGGTCAAGATCGGGTGACATTAGGTGGGCCGATTACGGAGTGTGAGATTTGGCAGGCGTTGTCAGGAGTAAGTTTGGGAAAAGCGCCGGGTATAGACGGACTTCCAAATGATTTCTACGTAAAGAATTGGGGGGTTCTGAGGTTTTTTTTAGTAAGACTGTTTAACATACTTAAGGCGGCTGAGGTAATGGGAGAGCAGCAACGGACGGCCGTTGTGGTGTTGGTGCCGAAAGGGGAGCAGTCAACGGTAATGGATTATCGGGCACTTTCGCTTATGTGTGGAGATTATAAGTTGTTTGCGAGAATATTAGGGAACAGAATCAAGAGGGTAATAGGCAAGGTAATTGATAAGGGGCAATATGGGGTGCCAGGAAGGTCGATGTATGAAGGGCATGGCATGATTCGAGAATTTATAGAGAAACAGGGGGAGTTGGGTGATGGAGGTGTATTGGCGTTAGATTGGAAGGCTGCTTATGATAGTGTAGAAAGGGAAGGGTTATGGAGGTTCATGCGGTGGCAAGGTTTTGGGGAAGAAATAATATCTTGGGCAAAATTATTGTATCAGGGGGCATCGATGAGGGTGCAGGTTAATGGGAGGCTAGGAGTTAAAATACAGATGCGACGGGGACTGCGCCAAGGCTGCCCACTATCACAAATATTGTTTGCGTGTATACAGGATCCATTTTATAGGGCCATTCGGAGGTGTGTTGCGGGAGGTGGGGAGGGTACTGACCGGGGGGAGGGGGGGGGCTGGTATCGTAGGTTATGTGGATGACACGACTGTTTTGGTGAGAGGTAATGGGGATTTGCTTAGGGTGGGTAAGGTGGTGGATGTGTTTGGGGAGGCTTCAGGTATGAAAATTAATGTTGAGAAGACTAAGTTTCTAGACTTAAGGGATAGTACAAATGGGGATGAGGTGGTAGGGGGTGGGTGGAAGGTGGTGGATCAACTAATGATATGTGGGATAATTTATGTGAGAAATACACGGGTGGCTCAAGAGGTGAATTCGGTGAGAATAGTGAATGGAGTATTGAAAAGACTTGGTGGTTTGAGGGCGGCGCAACTAACGCTGCATCAAAGAGTAATAGTGACGAACGTGCTATTGTACAGCAAGATATGGCATGTCGTTGTCATGTACCCGCTGATGAGACGTGAGGTGAAGCGTTTACAACATGGGGTTTTTAGGTTTATATGGGGATCGGGCTGCGAATGGTTAAGTAGAGCGGTGTTAACACTTCCGGTCAGTCGAGGAGGGCTGGGACTTTTACCTCTGGAAAAAAGGATGATGAGCGTGTACCTAAAACGAAGTTATATAAGGGAGGGGTGCGGGAGGGGAGGTGGACTTGTGCGAGTACGTAAGGATATGCAACGGTGGTGGGGGGGTAGGGATTTAATAGTTGGTGAGGCCATGTTGAGGTTATTAATGACAGTGAGGGATCCGTCGTGTGTTAAATTGCGGGTCCTCGAAGGAGTGGAAGGTAGGTCAGTGGTGGCTGCTGTTGAAGGGGCATACCCTATGTATGCGTGGAACGAGAAATGGACGCGTCTAAAACAATTACGTGTAAAACCGGGTGTTCGGGAGGTAATGTTTAGATTTTTACATGGGATTTTGCCGTCTGGGGTTGTCCTATTCAATAGGAGGATAAGGGAGGGAGGGGAATGTAGAGCGTGTGGAAGCATGGAGACAATTTTGCATGCGGTATATTTTTGTGACTGTATAGAAGTGGTGCGGGTCTGGTTAGGAAAGGTGTTCAGGTTAGTGGGTGGGGGAGGATTGCAGGTGTTGCGGGCTTTAAGTTTGGATATAGGAGGGGTGAGTAAGATGGTGGAGAATGCAGTGGCGTATTTGGTCACGGATTTTATATATACGTCATGGGCCATGAGGGAGGTGGGCGTGGATGAGAGGATAAAGGTGTTAGCTGCGACATTTTACAGAACTAAGTGTCGTAATAGGGAAATTTATGGAGGGAGTTGGGAGAATGCGTTTACTGAGGGCTATCGGAGTTTTAGGTTGAGGGATTTATGGGATTTAAGTGCAATGTAAGGGGTCGCGGCGGGCTGGCTTCCCGATGAGGACAGTGTGAAAGGGTTTAGTGCGGAAGAGAATGAATATAGTACTGAGACATAAGTGCCTTTGACTGTATGATGAGCGGGTTGTGTGTTGTGAACGATACACGTTCTTCAATTTAATTATTAATTATGCTAATGACAAAGGACGACAGACGTCGTAATGTGATGGAATATTATATATCTGCAACGAAATTATTGGTATGTGTGTAATGAAATGACAAAATGGGTGAACTGTGTGAATGCGAAATATATATATACACATGAAGTATTGCGTGTGGTAGGAAGGCTTCAGTATATATCGACGTGTGAAGGTCATGCACTGTTATGTTTTGTGCTAACAGACTTACATCTTAGTAGTGGTTTTAATGATATGGGCGAAATAATTTTTAGAAAGCTTGACTTATCCTGTTTTCTTAATACATATTGTTTTTTCATGGGAGCTCAATAGAGCCCGTAGGTTTAGGTTACCATTGAATTGATATATATTATAGGGTAATTGATGGATGACATAGGATTAGGTATTTGTGTTTTCACTGGTTGTGTTGTAAAGTGTATGTAACATATGTATATATTTATACCTTCCTCGAGAAGGTGATATGTTTGGGTGTTTAGTAGATATACGTTGTACATGAATCATGTAGAATTGAATTTTATATTATCTCAATACATTGAGTGATACTGAACGTATCATGTTGTTCAATATGGAATAATGAAAGTATTTCATACAATATACAGTTACATATAAAGATTGTTACGTGTCAGGTGGCTTGACATGCAAGAAGGGGGGGGGGTAGTGTTTTCAGAATGTAAGGTGTACATTCCGTGGCAGGATGTACAATCAGGAATTAGATGTACTTGCCAAGGAGTCTTTAGGTTAGATTTAGTGTTCCAGACATAATGTCATTACTTCAAGGATTGGAATGGTCATTGTTTACTGTACAGATTTGTCTTTCAGATGTAATATGTTAATTGGAAAGTACATGTACTATGCAGAATTTTTCATCACTGTTTTCACTATGTAATTTGTCGTTTATTTTTATGTACTATGTATGTCTTTTCAATAAAATATAAAAAAAAAAAAAAAAAAAAAAAAAAAAAAAAACTCGGTGGGATGCTGAGCCTATGCCCTTAATAGATAGCGATCTACACAAATTTTATGACGCTTCCTTCTTTTCAGAGATTGATATTGCACAGGCATATCATCAAGTAATGTTAGATCCTTCTTCTAAGCAGTACACCACTTTTCCTACACACCAAGGACTGATGCAGTATAGAACTATGCCCTTCGGTTTGGTAACTGCCTGTGCTACCTACGTGAGACTGATGAGAAAGGTCTTGGGTAATATGCCAAATGTTTCAGTTTATTTTGATAACATTTACGTAATGACATCCACGTGGGGCGAACATATCCAAACATTAACATCAGTTTTGCGTAGGTTACGCTCACATGGCCTCACTGCCAAGCCGAAGAAATGCTTCCTTGGGTATAACAAGATCAGATATCTTGGACTGATACTTTCTAATAACTCTCTGCAGCCTCTCCCCAGTAAGATCAAAGCTTTATTAGAATTTAAATTCCCCAAAACCAAGAAACTCATGCGTAGCTTTCTTGGTTCTGTAAATTTTTATGCACGGTTTATCCTGAATCTTGCTGATCTTACAGGCATCTTATCGGACTTCCTTAAAAAGTTTGTGAAGGAACCTCTTGAGCTTTCCGACGTAGCTCGGGAAAAGTTTAATGAGATTAAAAGTATCTTATCGAAAGACCCTGTACTTAAGATTCCAGATATTAATAAAACATTTTGTTGGAGAACTGATGCCTCCAATACTGGCTTAGGTGCTGTGCTACTACAATACCATGATGGTACTCCCTTCCCTGTATGCTTCCTAAGCCGGAAACTCCTTCCCGCAGAAACGAGATACTCCACAATAGAAAAGGAATGTTTGGCCCTTGTGTGGGGTATCTCCAAACTTAAATTTTATTTGCTGGGAAAAGAATTCATTTTAGAAACGGACCACAAACCTTTGATATACCTAGAAACTTTTAAGGGAACCAACAGTCGCCTCTTGAGGTGGACATTGGCACTCCAGGCTTTTAAGTTCCATATTGTGTATATCAATGGTTCATCCAATTATTTCTGACTGGTTAAGTCGTGACAGTCAGTAGAAGATTTGTTGCCTTACGCGACTTCCACATGTTAGAACTTTTTCCTCGCCTATTCTTCTTATACTCCTTGACTATAAGTCTTGGTATGGGGGAGTGTGAGGGAAAAGTTCAATAGATAGGAGTAGAGAGGGAATATATATATATATATATATATAAGAACATAAGAACATAAGAACGAAGGAACACTGCAGAAGGCCTACTGGCCCATGCGAGGCAGGTCCAAGTCCCTACCGGCTTAAGCCAATGCACCCAACCTAGTCAGGTCAGGTCACATTGACTTAAGGGAGGAACACGGCAACCGACCTGTTAGCACAAGCTATCAGGTCTAACTCACACCCACCCACATCTACTCATGTATTTATCCAACCTATTTTTAAAGCTACACAACGTTCTGGCCTCTATAACGGTACTTGGGAGTTTGTTCCACTCATCCACAACTCTATTACCAAACCAGTACTTTCCTATATCCCTCCTGAATCTGAATTTTTCCAACTTAAAACCATTGCTGCGAGTCCTGTCTAGGCTAGATATTTTCAGCACACTATTTACATCCCCTTTATTTATTCCTGTCTTCCACTTATAAACCTCAATCATATCCCCCCTAATTCTACGTCTTTCTAGAGAGTGCAGTTTCAGGGCCCTTAGTCTATCCTCATAGGGAAGGTTTCTGATACATGGGATCATCTTTGTCATCCTCCTTTGTACATTTTCCAGAGAATTTATATCCATTCTGTAATACGGTGACCAAAACTGTGCAGCATAATCTAAATGAGGCCTAACCAAGGATGTATAGAGTTGAAGAACAACCTGAGGACTCCTATTATTTATGCTTCTTGATATGAAGCCAAGGATTCTATTAGCTTTATTGCGAACACTTATGCACTGTTGTCTTGGTTTCAGATTACTGCTAACCAGAACTCCTAAATCTTTTTCGCAATCCGTAATATTAAGATCTACATTATTTAGTTTATATGTGGCATGGTTATTGTCCTGTCCAACATTTAGAACTTTGCATTTGTCTATATTAAACTGCATCTGCCACTTCTCCGACCACTGCATCAGTCTATTCAAATCTTCCTGGAGTGCTCGAATGTCCTCGTCAGAATGAATTCGACGGCCTATTTTGGTGTCATCGGCAAACTTGCCGATGTCGCTCTTTATGCCCTCATCTATGTCGTTTATGTAGATTGTGAACAGCAGGGGGCCCAACACTGACCCCTGTGGAACACCGCTCGTGACGCTTCCCCACTCTGATTTCTCCCCATTTATGCAAACTCTCTGCTGCCTATTTGTCAACCATGCCTCTATCCAGGAAAAAATTTCTCCTCCTATTCCATGTGCTTTAATTTTCCTCAATAGTCTCTGATGTGGGACCCTGTCAAAAGCCTTACTGAAGTCCATATACACAATATCATATTCATTACCATGATCTACCTCCTCAAATACCTTAGTGAAAAAAGTTAATAAATTCGTAAGGCAGGAACGCCCCTTTGTAAAACCATGCTGAGATTCGTTGATTAATTTATGCTTTTCAAGGTGGCTACGAACTGCCTCGGCAATTATTGATTCCATAAATTTTCCCACTATGGAGGTTAGGCTTATTGGTCTATAGTTCGAAGCTAAGGACCTGTCACCTGTTTTGAAAATAGGTATCACATTTGCCATTTTCCACTTATCTGGCACCATGCCAGTTTGTAGTGATATGTTGAAAAGATTAGCCAAAGGTGTGCTAAGCTCCTCTTTACATTCCTTTAGAACCCTTGCATACAGTTCATCAGGGCCTGGGGATTTGTTAGGTTTTAATTTATCTATTTGCCTAAGGACCATGTCACTTGTGACCCTAATAGTGCACAGTTTATTATCGTCCTGTTCTACATAATTTATCATTACTGGAATATCGCTGGTATCCTCCTGTGTAAAAACTGAGAGGAAGTATGTGTTAAAAATTCTACACATTTCCTTATCACTGTCAGTGAGCTGACCCGAGGAACTTTTGAGTGGGCCTATCTTGTCCCTGATCTTACTTCTGTATACCTGAAAGAATCCTTTTGGGTTAGTCTTCGATTCTCTTGCAACTTTAACCTCATAATCTCTTTTTGCTTTTCTAATTCCCTTTTTTATTTCTCTCTTTAACTGAATATATCGATTTCTCAATTGCCCCTCTCCTCTTTTGATTTGCCTATATATGCCTCTCTTTTGACCAATCAGATATTTTAATCTATTGTTCATCCATTTAGGATCATTTTTGTTTGATCTGATTTCCCTATTTGGAACATAATTTGACTGAGCAGCTAGAACTATGCCCTGGTAAACATTATATCGGCAACCATCACCACCTACCTGACCCTTAGTCAGGTCATTCCAGTTCAGCCCACCTAAGTAATTTTTCAGTCCTATGAAATCAGCCAAGCGAAAGTCAGGGACGGAGACTTGATTGCCATTATTAGGGGAATTCCATGATATATTAAAACTGAGTGATTTGTGATCACTTTCCCCAAGCTCATCATTAACCTCAAGATTATTAATTAGTGTTTCCCTACTGGCAAGAACCAAGTCAAGGAGGTTATTTCCCCTAGTTGGCTCTGTCACAAACTGTTTTAAAAAACAATCCTGGATCGTATCAAGAAAGTCACCCGACTCTAAATTTCCTGTCAAATTGCTCCAGTCAGTCTGTCTATAGTTGAAATCTCCCATTAGCACAACATTTTCGTATGTAGATGCCTTACGAATTTCGTCCCATAGAAGTTTACTGCACTCCCTATCAAGATTTGGGGCCCTGTAAATCACACCCAAAATTAGTTTTTCTCGGCCCTCGAGAAGCTGTAACCAAACAGATTCAGTGGCTGACGCTTCTAATTTAATATCTTGTCTAACACAACAATTTAAATTGTCTCTGACATACATCGCTACTCCACCACCTTTCCTGTTGACCCTGTCAGTGTGGAATAATTTATAGCCTTGTATGTGACATTCAGAGGGCATCTCTCTATCTTTCAGATTGAGCCAGGTCTCTGTTATAGCAATAATATCTATGTTTCCTGCACTTGCAATTAATCTTAGCTCATCTATCTTATTTCTAACACTCCTGCTATTAGTATAGTAAACCTTAAGGGAGCTAGTCCCTTGCTGCCCTCTGCTGTCCCCCTTTCTTTGCTGACCTGTTCTATTGTCTTTATTTATAACTTCATGCTGAATGCCTTTTATACATTTACTGTTTCCAACCCTAGTGTTGCAACCTGCTTGTTTCCCACACACACCCATACCTCTATCTTCCATCAGTTTAAAATCATAGGCATTTCACCAATGGCCTTCTCAATCGAGTCTGCAAGTGCTACCACCCCTGCCCCAGAGAGATGAACCCCATCCCTTGCATACATATCATGTTTGCCATAAAAGTTGTTCCAGTTGTCAATGAATGGGATTGCAAGTTCCTTGCAGTATCTGTCTAGCCAGCAATTTACACCAATTGCCCTAGACAACCATTCATTTCCTACTCCCCTTCTAGGCAAGATGCTACATATGATTGGGATCCCTCCCTTAGACTTAATGAAATCTATAGCTGACCTGTACTTATCTAGCAGCTCTTCTCTCCTACCCTTCCCAATATCATTTCCACCAGCACTGAGACAGATAATGGGCTTGTTCCCATTACCTGACATGATATTATCCAGTCTGTTGACAATGTCCCCAACACCAGCTCCAGGGAAGCACACTCTATCTCTCATCTTCTTATTCCTATTACAAAAAGCACGGTCAACATATCTTACCTGAGAGTCACCAACCACAAGAATGCGCTTACCTTCATTAGCAGGGGCAGTAGTACCCTTACCTTCACTGGCCACTGAAGTACATTCATCCTGGAGAACAGAGAAGCGATTTCCTACCTTCAGATCTTCACTCTTAACTTTCCTTACTCTGATGCGCCTCCCATTACTGTGAACAACTCGCCACTTGTAGCAGGTGCTGGGCTGCACCTCACTGCTGGTAGCCGTTGCTACCTCCCCACCTACAGCCTCCTCACAGTGAGAGACAGACTGCACCTCACTGCTAGAAGCCTCATTCCCCACATCTCCAACCACCTCACACTCTCTCCCAGGCCCATTGAGGTGGACCTTCAGCCTCCTAATCTCCTCCTGGAGAAGCAAGACCTCCTCCTTCAACTCTCCAACCTCAGTTTTTAAAACACTGCAGAAGCAAGCCATGCTTTGTAACCGTCCACGCTAATCCCCAAAGCAGCTCAGGGTCTGTGACCTCACGTGACGACTGACCACTGAACACTGATGACGATATATATATATATATTATATATATATATATATATATATATATATTTATATATATATATATATATATATATATATATATATATATATATATAAACAATAGTTTCATTGCCGGCTACTCGTTAAGGCAGGGTCAGTCTAGCTCCCGATATTCCCGCCTTTTCTCCCCCAACCCCTAAATTGATAGTTTGTCTGCCGGCTACTAGTTAAAGTAGGGTAAGTCAAGCTCCCGTTTTTCCCACCTTTTCTCCCCCTCTCAAAGTGATAGTTTGACTGCCGGCTGCTTGTTAAGGTAGGGTCAGTCTAGCTCCCACTATCCCTTCCCCTCCCTCTTTCCCCCCCCCTCGAAAGGTGACGTGTGGGGCTCTGGTCAAACAGTAAATCACTCGACTCACAGCTCCCAACACTACTGTAAGTACATGCCTGCCTTGTATTCTAGTGGATTTATTGGTTAAAAGCTTCACTTTTGACCAATAATAAACTTAGTCCTGTCAGCCTTGCTCTATGTTGACTGTTGTATTAATCACCACATCTTTCAAGTATCAGACTTACCATGGAGAGTGATTATTTAAGCAGTGGGTAACCTGTCTATCTTTCCAGCTTGCATGTCAGAGAGGGTCACCTGGCAATCAACGAGTAGAACAGGAGAAGGACTAACGTCCAGAGACTTCTCCATTTTGTATTGAAGTACCTGTGCACCTGTATGAAATTGCAGGACATAACCCCACATCATTGCAGTGGTAAAGAACCTGCTTTCCTGTCATCGCGATATTATACTCACGGCAATAATCTGTGAAGATCTAGCCAGTGGTGGTCACCAACACCTGCGACCCCCCCCCCTTCATCAGCAACGGCTACAATTTCAACAACAGTGTCACCAACACCAGACACCCACATTTTATATACATTTAAATTAGCGTTGAATTCAGTTATTTATATTTTTCATTTTTCATTTTCTTTAATGTAGGATTAATATTTCATATTTAAGTGCTTTACATTTTATATTTTCTATATAATAAAGTGTTTATGTTTGTCTGTTATTATTTCTTTTTCTATTCACTAATTTTCCTGAGGAGGAGCCAGCCTGAGTAATACTGACTGAAGTTGTTACAGGGCTGAGTAAGCCTTCACAGTGGGTCAAGCAGACTGTGATCTTGCTCTGATGACTGTAGAAAAAGAAAAACTAAAAAAAAACAGAATCTGAGTACATCATAGACCACTTTGCATCAGTGTAAGCAAGGAAGGTGCAGTTTTAATTTTTATGTAGTGCCAAAATTTGTTAATTAAAGATTAACGAGCTTGACTTGTATTTTTGAGCTTATTTTATGGTAAAGTTGTCTAATAGACGAGTGTCAGATGTTTGAACAGAGGTGCAATTTAAGTGCTTGTCATCAGCACTATTTTCCTTAGATATGCCCCTGGCTAAGGGTATAATGAGGAGGGGGCCCTTCATTATGCTAACACCTTGGTTCAATCAGACAATCACGAGGAAGCCCACCGAAATTGTGAAGCGATGTGGTACACTTATGAACCAACTGTGGAAGACTTACCTCTAAGTCTGGTTGAAGGCGGTTCTTAGGTGTCTCTTGCTTGTAAAATTGCCATACTGTACATATCCTGTATATATATTCTTCATATTAATGCTTGCTGTCAGGCGAAGGAAATATATCAGTATTTACTCTCTGCTGCCTTTTGCTCGTTCCTGGGCCACTAGACTACACCTGTGCTCCTAATAGGCTTCTTACACTGGTCATATCACATATTTCTTGAAGGCACCTTCCTACAGTGGAGGCACTACAGAATGCTCTTACGTGTTAATGTACACGTGGAAGGCAGTAAGCTGGCATCTCTCTCTATCAGTACGACAGGTGTTGTGATACTGATACCAGCTGTTTCTCACTCTCCTCTCACTCTGCCGTATTCCCGTCGTCAGGACACTCATCTCTTACCTCAAAGGTAAGACTTAGTTGTTTTAAGTATAGCGAAACAACACTTCCCAGATTGTGTGATTTTCTGGTTGACTTTGTTAGAACAGGAGGTATAATCAGTGTTGATCCGGGCAAAGGAGGACAGCTGTAATTCCTCAGATCAAGATCCCTTTACCACCATCAATGCACCCTCCTTAAAAGGATCTTAAATTGTTCATATTTATGAATATTTTTTATTTTAAAGTTCAGCGTGTATGCCGTCTATGTTATTCCGTGTTCCGACGGGTGAAACCTTCAGTGATTGCCTTATTTTTCGCCCTCGGTTTCTAGGTTTCTGTGCGATAATCTGAGACCTCTGCTGACAGTTTTCAAGTTTTCATCACTGGTGCAGCTTACATCAAGGAAAGTCTGAACTGATGCTGGACTTTCTATGTTACATTTAAAGCAGCAATTTCCGTGAGAAATTTTGAGAGCATTTCTGATTGGCTTCAAATTTTTTAAGTCTGAGTTAGGTAATGTACAGTGAGTAAAACAAGGAACACACCCGGAGTATACATGAAGGCTTCGGGGGTCAACGTCCCCTCGACCCGGTCTGTGACCAGGCCTCGTTGTGGATCACAGCCTGAGATTTAGGTGCCTTTAAGTGCCTGTCCATTGCCTTCTTGAAGACAGCCAGGGGTCTGTTGGTAATCCCCTTTATGTATGCTAGGAGGCAGTTGAACAGTCTTGGGCCCATGGCACTTATTGTATTGCCTCTTATCGTCCTAGTTGCACCCCTGCCTTTCATTGGGGGGATCTTGCATCATCTGCCGAGTCTTGCTTTCATAGTGATTTTCGTGTGTACGTTTGGTATTAATCCCTCTAGGATTTTCCAAGTGCATATAATTATGTATTTCTCCCGCCTGCATTCTAGGGAGTACAGGCTGAGGAACTTCAAGCGTTCCCAGTAACTGAGGTGTTTTATCGCACTTATGTGGACCGTGAAGGGTCTGTACATTTTCTAGGTCAGCAATTTCACTTGCCTTGAAAGGTGCTGTTAGTGTGCAGCAATATTCCAGCCTAAAAAGAACAAGCTACCTGAAGAGTGCCATCATGGGCTTGGCATCCCTAGTTTCTAAGGTCTCCTTATCAATTCTGTCGTTTTTGTAGCAGATGCGATTGATACAAGACTGTGGTCTTTGAAGGTGAGATCCTGTGATATTATCACTCCCAGGACTTCTACATTAGTTTTTTCCCTCTATTATGTGGTTCGAATTTGTTTTATACTCCGATATAGTTTTAATTTTCTCATGATTTTCTCATGTTTTCCATGTCGGAGTAATTGAAATTCCTCATCATAGAACTTCATATTTTCTGCAGCCTATTTAAAGATTTGGTTGATGTCCGCCTGGAGGCTTGCGGTGTTTATTGGAGGACACTGTCATCGAAATTCTGGTGTCATCTGCAAAGGAAGACACGGTAAACCATACCACGGACGGGGATAGAACCCGCGATCAGAGAATCTCAAAACTCCAGGCCGTTGCTTTAGCCACTGGGCCAGCTAGCCACAAAAAGATTCATCCCACTAGGAATATTTATACATCATAGGAAGGTTAGCACAGGCACCACTGTGACTACAAATGCAAGTGTTTACAGACGAATTTCCAGCTAGTGTGGCCGTGACGAACTCTAGCTCAAGTCCCCTCAGAGTCGTCAACATAACTAACGAAATCGTTATGACACGATTGAAAACAAACCATACCAGTGGCTAACGCGACGGTCTGGAGTTTTGAGACTCTCTGATCGCGGGTTCTAACCCCACCCGTGGCATGGTTTGTTTGCAATCGTGGCATTTCAATTTCGTGAGTCATGAAGACACGGCACTGTGACTTACATCCCTGTCTTTGTCAGATATGAAGATGAGGAAGAGGATTGGAGCGAGTTCTGTGTCCTGTGGAACAGAGCTTTTCACCGTAGCCGCTTCAGACTTTACTCTATTTACCACTACTCTCAGTGTTCTATTTGTTAGGATATAAAAATATATAGATCCGTCTACCAACTTTTCATGATATTCCTGTATCAAGCATTTTGTGCGCTATTACACCATAATCACACTTCGCAAAGTCTGTATACTTCATCATCGTATTGTTTGTCTTCTAGAGCATCCAGGACCTTGTCATAGTGGTCCAGTAGTTGTGACAGGCAGCACCGACCTGTTCTAAACCCATGTTGCCCTGGGTTCTGTAACTGATGGGTCTCTAGATGGGTGGTAATCATGCAGGAGTGGTTGCATTAGCCATTTCGACTGAGGGGGTCATTGATGACTTGTCTAGGAATTTAAACTGATAGATTATAGAGGAATGCGTGTTTGTGAAAAACAATCAGGCTGCAGCATTAGGGTTGAAAAGAGCAGATATTACCAGGATACCCCAGGAATGTTTAAAAAACAATATTCAAAATAAAGTTGCTGGTAAAAGCAAAGTAATTGCTCAACAAACAAAGAGAGATAGTAGAGGGCAACGAGTGGCTAGCTCCCTTAAGTTTTACTATACAAATAGTAGGAGTATAAGAAATAAGATAGATGAGCTAAGATTACTTACAAGTGCAGGTAATATAGATATTATCGCTATAACAGAAACCTGGTTCAACTTGAAAGATAGAGAAATGCCCTCTGAATGCAACATACAGGGTTATAAGCTATTCCACACTGATAGGGTCAACAGGAAGGGTGGTGGAGTGGCGATGTATGCCAGAGATAATTTATACTGTTGTGTTATACATGATATAATATTAGAATCATCTGACACAGAATCTGTTTGGCTACAGTTTCTTGAAGGTAGTGAAAAATTATTTTTGGGTGTGATTTATAGGCCCCCAAACCTTGAGTGGGAGTGCAGTAAGCTGCTATGGACGAAATTCATAAGGCATCTAGATATGAAAATGTTTTGTCAATGGGAGATTTTAACTTTAGACAAATTGACTGGAACAATGTGACAGGAAATCTTGAGTATAGTGACTTTCTTGATACGGTTCAGGATTGCTTTTTAAAACAGTTTGTGACAGAATCAACTAAAGGAAACATCCTGCTTGACTTGGTTCTTGCAAAAAAAGAATCACTAATTAATAATCTTGAGGTTATGACGAGCTTGGGAAAAGCAATCTTAAATCACTTAGTTTCAATATATCGTGGAATTGCCCAGATAACCGCAATCAAGTCGCTGTCCCAAATTTCCGCTTGGCCGACTTCAAGGGACTGGAAAATTACCTGGCTGGGCTAAATTGAGATGACCTTTTGGGTCAGGTAGGTAGGGTTGGTTGCCATTATGACGTATTTCAGAGCATAGTGCTAGCTGCCCAGACGACTTTTGTACCGAGTAGGGAAATTAGATCCAACAAAAATTATCCCAAATGGATAAACATAAGATTAAAATATCTCATTGGCCAAAAAGAGAGTCACATTTAGGCATATCAAAAGAGGGAAAGGGTAGTTAAGAAATCAATATATTCAATTAAAGAGAGAAATAAAAAAAAGGAATAAGAAAAACAAAAAGGGATTATGTGGCTAAATTCGCAAGTGATTCGAAGATTAACCCAAAAGGGTTCTTTCAAGTATACAGAAGTAAGATTAGGGACAAGATAGGCCCACTTAAGAGTAACTTAGGTCAGATCACTGACAGTGATAAGAAAATGTGTGAAAATTTCCATACCTTTTTCCTCAGTTTTTACTCAGGAAGTTACTAGCAAAATGCCAGAAACAATAAATTATGTAGAACAGGGCGATAATAAACTATGCACTATTGGGGTAACTAGTGGCATGGTCTCAGACAAATAGAGAAATTAAAAGCTAATAAATCCCCAGGCCCTGATGAACTGTTTGCAAGGGTGTTAAAGGAATGTAGAGATGAACTTAGAATGTAGAGATGAACTTAGAATGTAGAGATGAACTTAGAATGTAGAGATGAACCTTTGGCTAATCTTTGCTATATATCACTACAAACTGGCACAGTGCCAAACAAGTGGAAAATGGGAAATGTAATACCTATTTGCCAGGCAGGTGACAGGTCCTTAGCTTCGAACTATAGACCAATAAGCCTTACCTTCATAGTTGGTAAATTTATGGAATCATTAATTGCCGAAGCAATTCGCTGCCATCTTGAAAGACATAAATTGATTACTGAATCTCAGCACGGTTGTACAAAGGGGCGTTCCTGTCTTACGAATTTACTAACTTTCTTCACTAAGGTATTTGATGAGGTAAATCATGGTATTGAATATGATATTGTGTATTTGGACTTCAGTAAGGCTTTCGATTGAGTTCCACATCAGAGGCTGTTGTGAAAACTTAAGGCACACGGAATAGGATGAGAATTTTTTTCCAGGGTAGAGGCATGGTTGACAAATAGGCAGCAGAGAGTTTGCATAAATGTGGAGAAATCAGAGTGGGGAAGCATGACGAGCGGTGTTCCACAGGGGTCAGTGTTGGGCCCCTTGTTGTTCACATTTTATATAAACGACATAGATGAGGGAATAAATAGTGACATGAGCAAATTTGCTAATGATGTTTAAATATCTTATCCTTTGGCTTGGTCTCAAAATTTGTAGATGAAAAATTGTTAATTTTATTGGAAACACTATATTTGTTTCCACGTGATAACATTCCAATGCCTATTCTGATCGGCTTCAACTTTCTAGTACATGTTACGTAGAGGAAGGTTCCTATGACTGCAATTCTTGGTTCTCTTATGAGTGTTGATCTGACCTTGTAGAGGTTGTAAAGCTCAAGGAACTAGACTTTTTTTGACGGTGTTGATCTTGAAGTCATGGGCATCTTCAAGGTGCTGATCTCCAGCTCCTGGACCTATTGAGTCTTCATTTTCTTGGAGGGGGTTGGGTTGAAGGTGCAATTATTTTGTTCCCTGCATGCATGAGGTACGAAGGGCTGGGGTTACGGGATATGGGGGGAGATATGTTTATCATATAGCACAGCGACCGAAACGCATCTGAAGTTCTTATTAATTCTGGAGGATGGAATCCGATCGAAAGACGACACCAATAACACAATTCCTCCAGTGAAACTGGTAAATTGCAAACATCCCAAACTAATTTGCATCTTCCACCTTACACACAGCAAGTAAAACACACAGTCAATGTGGAGACATTTGTTAGTAAATGCTATTCAGCTTGGCCACTAAAATTTATAATTTTTTTTAGGCAGTATTCAGATAGGCATAAAATATATCAGTCAACAGTGCAGACAAAGAGAGGGAGAGGTGATCGTCTATGTCAGGTCAGGCAGTTGACCCAACAGAAGGTCGGCAACTGATATAGTACACTGAAAGTCAACCATTATCTTTGTAATGTTAATTAAAGGTACAGGTAGGTTCGCCAGGGCGGGTCTTGACCTGGGTCTTGTAATGGTGTTTCTAGTGATAATTAGGGCTGATTCTAAGGATCGTCGCTTGTCTTTCGTTTTCTACTGAAAGAAAAGTTTTGTTTCAGAGTTGTCGTACAGGAACCACGTGTCTATATGCATGTAAAAAATTGGTAAATTGTCAAATAATGACAAAGTAACATTTATGAAGGTATTCGGGGAAACTGGTAAGCCGGACTTGAGTCCAGGAGATGGGAAGAAGAGTGCCTGCACTCTGAAGGAGAGGTATACCTGGAGGATGTTTCGGGGGTCATCGCCCCCGCGACCCAGTCCATGACCAGGCCTTTCGATAGATCAGAGCCTGATCAACCAAGATGTTACTGTTGGTAGCACGCAAACCGACGTGCGAACCACAGCCCGGCTGGCCGTGTATTGACATAAAATGCCTGTCCAGCTCCCTCTTGAATACAGCCAAGGGTCTATTGGTAATCCCCTTTATGTATGCTGGGAGGCAATTGAACAGTCTTTGGCCTCTGGCACTTATAGCATCGTCACCTAGCTTACTCATGACGCCCCTCCATTCAAAGCAGGTGAAATCGCAGATCTAGAGAGTGTACAGAGATCCTTTACTGCACGTATAAGTTCTGTCAAGTACCTTAACTACTGGGAACGCTTGGGAGCACTTGACTTGTACTCGTTGGAGGGAGAGATGTATCATAATCTACACTTGGAAAATCTTGGAAGGAATGGTCCCAAATCTACACACAAAAATCGCTCCCTACGAAAGTAAAAGACAGGGCAGGCGATGCAAAATGCCCCCAATAAAAAGTAGGGGCGCCATTGGTACACTAAGAGAAAACACCATAAGTGTCTAGGGCCCAAAACTGTTCAACAGCCTCCCATCAAGCATTAGGAGAATTGCCAATAAACCCCTGACTGCCTTCAAGAGAGAGCTGGACAGATACCTAAAGTCAGTGCCTGATCAGCCGGGCTCTTGGCTCGTACGTTGGACTGCGTGCGGCCAGCAGTAACAGCCTAGTTGATCAGGCCCTGATCCATCTGGAGGCCTGGTAATGGACCAGGCCGCGGGGGCGTTGATCCCCGGAATAACCTCCAGGTAACCTCCAGGTATCCAGGTAACTGTTGTACCGTCTGCCGAGTTTTTTGCTTTCGTAGGGAGTGATTTCCTTGTGCAGATTTTTCACTAGATAAAAGTTGTAGTTTTTTTAACTATAGTGTCAGCACACCTCATGCAACACAGTGATGAACTGAGTGGTGATGAAAGTGTTTCTTCTTTCTCGGGTCACCATGCCTCAGTGGGATACAGCCGATATGTTAATAAAAAAAATATCCCGATTCAGACGACATGACTTGATAAAGCTCTAACAGAGCATAAAACATTGTCTAAATAATGTGTTTTGTCTTCTGTATTGTTGGCAATAAACATTCTGGATGTTGATCATTCGTCTCGACTCACCTGTGATTGAACCCGGGTCTGTCGAGTGTGAGCCGATGGTGCTACCACTGAGCTATGAACCACTTATATGTTTTTATATTATTGAACATTACATGGTTCATCATTCGTCTTCCAAGTTCAGAATCTGGAACTTGTTCATTTATGAAGACTGTGTAGATAGTATTAACAATAATGATGTACAATATCGATAAGATGGAGAATTAATCACATGTACAACACCTGACTATATTTATTTGATGACGTTTCACCATCCAGCGGCTTTTTCCAATTAAATGTTGAGATGATAAACTAAGATACCAGAAGATGAGGTAATCAGTCCCTCAGCCTTTACAGATCTATAGACAGTGGAAGATGAGGTAATCAGTCCCTCAGTCTTGCAGACCTATACACAGAAGACAGCGGAAGATGAGGTAATCAGTCCCTCAGACTTTACAGATCTATAGACAGTGGAAGATGAGGTAATCAGTACCTCAGCCTTGCAGACCTATACACAGAAGACAGTGGAAGATGAGGTAATCAGTCCCTCAGCCTTGCTGACCTATACACAGAAGACAGTGGAAGATGAGGTAATCAGTCCCTCAGACTTGCAGACCTATACACAGAAGACAGTGGAAGATGAGGTAATCAGTCCCTCAGCCTGTAAGCAGGTGCTCAGTACCTTAGTACTGATGAATACGAAGGCTTCAGATTCGTTAAGACTGAGGGACTGATTATTTCATCTTTTCTTTTCGTAAATAATTTTTGCATACAGCAAAGAGGCGGGACCAGGAGCTATGAATCGACCCCTGTAGCCACAATCAGGTGAGTAGTCACGCACACACACAAACACACACACATACGAAAACACACACACACACACACACACACACACACACACACACACACACACACACACACACACACACACACACACACACTATCGAAACAGGGAGATTGCCTGAGGCGTGGAAGACAGCAAATGTAGCCCCAATCTTTAAAAAAGGAGACAGACATGAAGCACTAAACTACAGACCAGTGTCACTGACAGGTATAATATGCAAAGTCATGGAGAAGATTATCAGGAGAAGAGTGGTGGAACGCCTAGATAGGAATGATCTCATCAACAGCAGCCAACGTGGTTTCAGGGATGGGAAATCCTGTGTCACAAACCTACTGGAGTTCTATGACGTGGTGACAGCAGTAAGACAAGAGAGAGAGGGATGGGTGGATTGCATATTCTTGAACTTCAAGAAGGCGTTTTTTCATATGATCTAAATGCGATTCTTTGTACTTACCAGTACTAATCTCTCTAACCTTATACTTATTACCAGAGATATATTCTACAACTCGATAAGGTCCGACAAACTTTTGATCGAGCTTAGGCATTGCGGATGTTTTGTTGAAATTTGTCAGTATTACTCTCGAACCTACTTTGACTTTTGATGGCTTAGCACGGCTATTAGTTACTCTAGTAAATTCTGTTGTTGATTTATGAAGTGTTTCACGGACTCTTCTAAAAACACTCTGAGCTATGCTTGTACGAGTTGCTGCAAAATCATCAGGATTGTAATTGGGTTTCGGAGTGGAATATAACAACTCATAGGGTAAATGCTTGTCTGCACCATACAATATATAATGTGGAGTATCACCTATGGAAGCACTGTAAGCAGAATTTATGGCACATTGAACATCTGGTATAACTTCATCCCAAGTTTCACTATTGGGGTTGATAGTGGCTCTCAAAACATCAAGTACTTTCTTATTGGTTCGTTCAGCTAACCCATTGCTGGCAGGATGATGAGGAACAATGGTGGATTTAGAGATCTTGTACAAAGTACACAAATTTCCAAGAATCTCATTACAGAATTCGCCTCCATTATCTGTTACTAAGGACTTAGGGGTGGTATGCCTGCAGACAATGCGTTCTTTAAACGCTTTAGCTACTGTCTCGGCAGTCTTATCTGCAATATGAACTAACTCACAATATCTGGTGAAATGGTCTACCATAACACACAGATGTTTGTTGCCTTGGAGGGAACATTTAAAATTGGTTAACAAGTCAAGGGCAACTCTTTCCCACGGTTCGCTAGTGGTTGGGTGCACTTGGATTGGATTAGGACCATTGACATTTCCTTTATGTTGCATACAAACACTACATTTCTTAACATACTCGGAAATGTCAGTTGCCATACGTGGCCAAAAGTATTTCATTCTGGCTTGTTTCACAGAACGATCCATACCAGGGTGTGCAACACCTGGTGCATCGTGAACTAGCTGTAGAGCTACATTCACTAGTGACTGTGGAATTACTAACTGGTACACTCTTCTACTTGGAGTACCCAACTTGGCTGTTCGATACAGTAATTCTTGGCTCATTACAAAGTCACTGATGGGTGCTGGTGGCTTCACAGTCAGAATAAGATCTTCCTGGAGCAGGAATCGAATCACACCAGACCACATGGGATCTGTTCTTTGGGCATTCTTTACATCCTATGCAGTAAATGGAGGATCCGCAGTAACTACACTAACGTGTCGCGATAAAGCATCTGCGACTACATTTGACTTGCCAGGTAAATGTTCATAAGTGGGATTGAACTCTTGGATAGTCAAGGTCCATCTGGCTAACCTTCCAGTAGGTTGTGCTGAGCTGTCAGCATAGTTGCTGATCCCCTTATATGTGTTGTATAGCATATCATAGTACCATCCATGTGCTTTATATAGAAGATCCCTAGGCCGAGTGACTGTATGACGTCACGGGATACAGCATGAGTCAGTATGACAAGCTGCCTCCCTCTCAGTCGATGCATAGGCATAGAAGAAGGCAGAACACGGCAGGCTGGGCTCCCTCCATCTCCCATTACCACAATCTGACAATATAGCGTTACCATCCAACAAGTGAGTTTTATAACCAGTTTGTTTGGCAGTATGGTAGCGGGGTTCAAATGATATACTTCGGAGGCTTCTTTGTTTATTGAAAATGTCGTGGTGGGTACACAGGCTTGTGTGTTGTGCCCATGGCCTGGGCAGGGCCATCCCATGAGAGAGAGAGCTAGTAGGCCTTCTGTCTTCCTGCTAGGCCGCTGTGTGAGTGAGAGCATGGCAAGGGCAGGCAGGCTGAAGTGGCAACGCCTATAGGTGGCAGCACAAGCATGGCACGAAATATGAACTAAGCTGGCAGACAGCATGGACTGTCTGTGCAGACAGTACAGGCTGTTTACATATGCTCAGCCACCTACCACGCGTCGTCCCGACGCGACAATACTTGTGGTAAAAGAAACTTGGTCTCTCTCTCGTAGGAACATTACACAGAGCACAAAACAAAAAACATTTATATACATATGGACATGGAAAAAAAACTTCCTACAGGGAGGGAAGAAAAAAACATGTGCGGTGTGCTAAAAATCGTGGTCAAAGGCTGTGAGCGTCGATGGGCATCACTGCATGCCTTCCTGCGTCTGGACACATACTGCAACACGGGAGACATTGCTGCGGCTGAGCTGTGACATAACAGGGTACGGTCTCCTCTGGAACGGTGAAGCAGTCGTCGTAGGAGTCGCTGCAGGTTTTCACTCAACCTGGGGCACGACATGCTGGTGCCCTCGAGTGAGGCGGCGACAAAACTCGGCAACTGGGCAGGACTTCTGGCAAGCGACTCAGGAGGACACTTCTCGACTGGTACTGTCGCTGGGCTGTCACTGCCGGCGAGCATGGAGTGAGTTGTGGAGCGAGTCGTGGCAGAGACGACTGGGCGAAACATCTGGGAGTCGTAACATCAACACCAGACTGCAGTGAGAGAGCTAGCAGTCAAAGTGACATCATCTTTGTGCAGGCTGCTCACTGAAGCTTGTGACACGAGGCTGACACAGCGCCTGCCGACAGGGCTAACTGCGGCTTGGCGAGTATCATTCTCTGGGCAATTGGAATTATAGCAGAGGTTAGTCTAAGCGTCCCCAGACTTGTTTCTCTATATATAACTGCACTCTGACGGTTTGGAGGTGAAGTGAAACAAATCTCGATGGGAATCGTAGCAGGTACGATTCTGCAGAACATCACGAGCGACGAGCATAAAAGCTTTCTGTACAAGAGGGCTTGGTCACTCGGGGCTGTCTGATAGCTGTCAAACACACTGGTCACACGGGTGACTTAACACAGTGGTGCTACTCAGGTCTGGCTCAGACCTCACTGGACACACAGAAACTTTAAACACACCCGCGGTACATGCGGTACAACATGTGAGAACACTGACTGAGAGGAATTAATTAACACACGACATTTATCTTCTCTCAATCTTCTCGACAATACTGAAATAATTACTAGAAACACTCGATGTGACATCATGTGATGTCAGGCGTGATATTGTGAGGTGACGTCAGCAGCACTGATGTCAGCAGACATCTCGAGGTGACGTCAGGCAGACATCGTGATGTCATGAAGTTGGGCAGCATCGTCGGTGACGTCAATGTGATGCGGGCAGCAGACCACAGCATGTGGCCTGGGATATCTGGCTCGGTAACTCACGTGGTTTGTAGATCCACGTGACGTCGCCCACACCCACGTGGCATCGGGATCCATGTGGTGTCGTGATCTACGTGGCATGCTGATCCACGTAGCTTCGAGTGGCCTCGGGCACTCGGATACACAGCTCTGGCAATGAATTCACATGGAAAACAGCAGAAAACACAGCAGATGGAGTGGGCAGTGGTGAGTGTATGGTAGTGTGGTGGTGAGGAGAGTGGGTGAGTGTATGGTGAGGGAGCATCTGGCTGTCTCTCCTCCTCCCACCCACAAACACAGGGAAACACACTGGACGCAGAAATCACCACGAAACTCACCTCTGGCTTGCTGAAACAGCTGTGCTGAGCTGAACAACAAAAGCAGCAACATACAAGTGATGCTGAACACGTGACTTGGGAAACAGCATGGGACGCTGTAGTGTGGGGTCACTTACAATTCTCGGAGCATTTCAGCAAATTTCGGCCTGGATCCTGCTTGTACCTGTGTCTGGATGCTCAAACGTGCAGACACGACATCAGGATAACTCGTTGAGAGACATATGTTTGTTGTGTAGGGGGATGAAGTGAACAACTTCATTCATTCCTTCCTTCCTCTCTCTGGGCAAACACACTGCTGCGACCACCGCTTTCCACCATTTATAACAGGATTATTTGGAGTTCTGGTAGCGGGTGGTTAAATGATAGAAGTCTTCGGAGGCTTCTTACTTTATTGTTAATGTTGTAGTGGGTACTCAGGCTTGTGTGTTGTGCCCATGGCCCGGGAGGGCCATCCCATGAGAGAGAGATAGGAGTAGACCTTGTGTCTTCCTGCTAGGCCGCTGTGTGAGTGAGAGCATGGCAAGGGCAGGCAGGCTGAAGTGGCAACGCATATAGGTGGCAGCACCAGCATTGCGTGAAATATTAACTATGCTGGCAGACAGCATGGGCTGCCTGTGCAGACAGTACAGGCTGTCTACAGTTTGCCTTATCCATCAATCTCCTACCGAACCCCACACGACAGTTTGGCACTGTTCCATACAAGAGATTAGTGCAAAAACCGGAGGACAAAGCAGGGATAACAGGGAAGGCACTACAATGGATCACTACAATGAAGACAGCAGCAAGTCATGGCACGTGGCGAGGTGTCAGAGTGGGCACCTGTGACCAGCGGGGTCCCACAAGGGTCATTCCTAGGACCAGTACTGTTTTTGGTATTTGTGAACATCACGGAAGGAATAGACTCTGAGGTGTCCCTGTTTGCAGATGACGTGAAGTTGATGAGAAGAATTCATTCGATCGAAGACCAGGCAGAACTACAAAGGGATCTAGACAGGCTGCAGACCTGGTCCAGCAATTAGCTCCTGGAGTTCAATCCCACTAAGTGCAAAGTCATGAAGATTGGGGAAGGGCAAAGAAGACTGCAGATGGAGTACAGTCTAGGGGGCCAGAGACTACAAACCTCATTCAAGGAAAAATATCTTGGGGTGAGTATAACACCACGCACATCTCCTGAAGCGCACATCAACCAAATAACGGCTGCACAATATGGGCGCCTAGCAAACCTCAGAACAGCATTCCGACACCTTAATAAGGAATCGTTCAGGACCCTGTACACCGTGTACGTTAGGCCCATATTGGAGTATGCGGCACCAGTTTAGAACCCACACCTAGCCAAGCACGTAAAGAAATTAGAGAAAGTGCAAAGGTTTGCAACAAGACTAGTCCCAAAGCTAAGAGGTATGTCCTACGAGGAGAGGTTAAGGGAAATCAACCTGACGTCACTGGGGGACAGGAGAGATAGGTGGGACATGATAACGACATACAAATTATTGAGAGGAATTGACAAGGTGGACAAAGACAGGATGTTCCAGAGATTGGATACAGTAACAAGGGGACACAGTTGGAAGTTGAAGACACAGATGAATCACAGGGATGTTAGGAAGTATTTCTTCAGCCACAGAGTAATCAGCAAGTGGAATAGTTTGGGAAGCGATGTAGTGGAGGCAGGATCCATACATAGCTTTAAGCAGAGGTATGATAAAGCTCACGGTTCAGGGAGAGTGACCTAGTAGCGACCAGTGAAGAGGCGGGGCCAGGATCTCGGACTCGACCCCTGCAACCTCAACTAGGTGAGTACAACTAGGTGTGTACACACACACACACACACACACACACACACACACACACACACACACACACACACACACACACACACACACACACACACACACACACACACACACACACACACACACACACACGCAGACTAGAGGACGAAATGGATGTGCTGAAGCAGGATATAAAATCTGGTCCGAAAGGAGCAAGATGACTGAAATGGGAACATCAGCAGTCAGCGAGGGGATGCAGGAAGGGATGGAGCTAAGCAGTCTTTTGCAGCAGTAATATCAGGCCATCAGGGTGTCTGGGAGATGATTAGGGAAATAGCAAAGGTGATGCTTAAATCAGATCTAGAGATACGGAGGGAAAAGAAATGGGAAGAAGAGAGGGAGAAATCAATAATTATTCATGGATTTCAGGAGGCTGAAGGGCAGACCTATGGGAGGAAACATAGATTAAGAACATCATTGCAATAACAGGAGAGAAGGACATGTCTCAGGTAGAAAATTTTCACAGACTTGGGGGGTATTCGAGGGAAAGAAATCGACCAATCAGATTAACATTCAAGACAGATGTGGTACGGAACTGGATACTACAACAGAAACCACTATCAAAAAGTGTCTCAGTCGAGAGAGAACAAGAAAGGAATGGGAATAACTGAAAGTGAGAGCAAGACAAAAACCAGTGGAAGAAAAGAGACAGGACAAGCAACGACAGACAGGAAAGCTCAGTCTTTGGGGGAACATCAAACGCAAATGCTTACAGAAACCTCTCAACCCCTGTCAACACATATCAACCAAACATAGAAAACAGAAATGAAATACACTCCATAGCCACCACCCTCCTAAGCACTAATTCCACAATCACAGCAGCCTTCCATAATATTCCACCCTGCTTCCCACCCTCCCAGGTGTATACACTAGCTGAAGTGGCTTATATGGGTAGGACAAAATTGCTTATAATGGGGGATTTCAATCATTAAGAGACTGACTGGGAAAACCTAGAGCCACGTGGAGGACAAGAAACATGGAGGGCTACGATGTTGGAGACTGTTAAGGATACAAGCAAAGAGAGAGAGGAGAGGATGTTGTAGCAAGGCTGGATCTCATTTTCACCTTGAATAGTTCAGACATAGGGGATATCACCCACGAAAGACCCCTTGGTGCTAGTGATCATGATGCTCTGAGTTTTGAATAAGTTGTAGAGTTAACAGTGGAGAACGAAGCATCACGAGAACAAAGAGAGAAACCGAACTTCAAAAAGGGGACTACATAGGAATGAGAAGTTTCCTGCATGAAGTGCAGTGAGAAAGAGAACTAGATGAAACGACAGTAAGTGAAATGATGGAAATAGAGACCACGAAGTGCAGGGAGGCAGAGGAGAGGTTCATACTGAAGGGCAACAGAAAAATGGTAAGACCAGGGTTAACCCATGGTTTAACTGGAGGTGTAAAGAGGCCAAAGCCAAGTGTGCTAGAGCATGGAAAAAGTATAGAAGGCAAAGGACTCAAGAGAAGAAGGAGTTAAGCAGAAGAACCAGAAACGAATATGCAGGGGTAAGGAGAGAGGCCCAGAGGCAATACGAGAACGACATAGCATCAAAAGCCAAATCTGAACCAAAGTTGTTATACAGTCACTTTAGGAATAAAACAGTCAAGGACCAGGTAATCAGGCTGAGGAAAGAAGGAGGGGAGCTCACAGTGAGTGACCAAAAAGTATTTGATGAACTAAACACAAGATTTAGAGAAGTGTTCACAATACAGTCATGAATGCTTCCAGCAAACTGTGGAAGTAGGGTGCACCAGCAGGTGCTGGACACAATGCACATAACCAAGGTAGAGGTGAAGAAATTGCTAGACGAACTAGATACCTCAAAGATAACATATCTCCATGGATACTGAGAGAGGGAGCAGAGGAACTGTGTGTGCCACTAGCGGCAATCTTCAGTAAATCTATCGAAACTGGGCAGTTGCCTGAGGCGTGGAAGACAGGACATGTAGTTCCAATTTTTAAGAAAAGAGACAGACAGGCAGCATTAAACTACAGACCAATGTCACTGACTTATATAGTATGTAAAGTCACGGAGAAGATTATCAGGAGAAAAGTGGTGGAACACATTGAAAAGATTGGGCCCATATATGACAGTCAGCACGGCTTCAGAGATGGGAAATCCTGTGTCACAAATCTTCTTGAGTTCTATGATAAGGTAACAGAAGTAAGACAGGAGAGAGAGGGATGGGTAGATTACATCTTTTTAGACTGCAAGAAGGCTTTTGACACAGTACCACACAAGAGACTGGTGCAAAAATTAGAGGAGCAGGCAGGAATAACAGGGAAAGTAATGGATCAGGGAATATCTGACAGGAAGGAAACAACGAGTGCTGGTACGTGCTGAAGTGTCAGAATGAGTGCATGTGTAGAGTGGGGTTCCACAAGGTTCAGTCCTAGGCCCGGTGCTGTTTCTTGTTTACGTGAATGACATGGTGGAAGGAATAGATTCAGAAGTGTCACTGTTCGCTGATGATGTGAAACTGATGAGGAGAATACAAGTGGGCGAGGATCAGTTAAGATTACAAGGGGATCTGGACAGACTACAAGTATGGTCCGACAAATGGCTCCTGGAGTTTAACCCCAGTAAGTGTAAGGCCATGAAGATTGGGGAAGGACACAGAAGACCGTAGACAGCGTACAGGTTAGGAAATCAAAAGCTTCAAACGTCAATTAAAGAAAAGTTTCTTAGGGTAAGCATTATAACGAACATGTCCCCTGAGGCACACATCAATCAAATAACTGCTGCAGCATATGGGAGATTGGCAAACCTGAGATTTGCGTTTAGACATCTGAGTAAGGAGTCATTCACGACATTGTACACCGTGTACGTAAGGCCTATACTGGAATATGCAGCGCCAGTATGGAACCTTCACCTAGTCAAACACGTCAAGAAATTGAAGAAAGTACAAAAATTTGCAACACGATTAGCTCCGGAACTGAGGGGGTCTGTCTTACGAGGAGAGGTTAAGGGAATTCAACCTGATGACACTAGAGGATAGAAGAGATAGAGGGGACATGATAACAACATATAAAATACTGAGAGGCATTGACATGGAGGACAGCGATCGAATGTTTCAGAGATGAGAAACAGGAACAAGGGGCCACAATTGAAAGCTGAAAACCCCGATGTGCCTTAGGGATATTAGGAAGTATTTCTTTAGCCTTAGACTTCTCAGGAAGTGGAATAATCTGGAGAGTGAAGTAGTGAAAGCAATTCCATAAATAACTTTAAGAAGAGGTATGACAAAGATCATGGAGTAGGGAGAGAGTGAATTAGTATCGACCAGTGAAGAGGCGGGGCCAGGAGCTATGACTCGACTCCTCCAACCACATATAGGTGAGTACACACACACACACACACGCGCGTAAAGAGGTATCATAGTGGGCGCCAGTGACGAGCGGGGTCCCACAGGGGTCCGTCCTAGGATCAGTGCTATTTCTGATATATGTGAATGACATGATGGAAAGGATAGACTCTGAAGTGTCCCTGTTCGCAGATGATGTGATGCTAATGAGAAAAATTAAATCAGATGAGGAACAGGCAGGACTACAAAGAGACCTGGACAGGCTGGACACGTGGTCCAGCAACTGGCTTCTCGAATTCAACAGTGCCAAATGCAAAGTCATGAAGATTGGGGAAGGGCAAAGAAGACCGCAGGCAGAGCATAGGCTAGGTGGACAAAGATTGCAAACCTCACTCAAGGAGAAAGATCTTAGAGTGACCATAACACCGAGCATGTCTCCGGAGGCACACATCAACCAGATAACTGCTGCAGCATATGGGCTCCTGAAAAACCTGAGAATAGCGTTCCGATACCTTAGTAAGGAATAGTTCAAGACACTGTACTCTGTACACTGTACGTTAGGCCCATACTGGAGTATGCAGCGCCGGTTTGTAACCCACACCTGGTCAAGCACGTCAAGAATTTAGAGAAAGTACAAAGGTTTGCAACAAGGCTAGTTCCGGATCTCAGGGGAATGTCCTACGACGAAAGGTTGAAGAAAATCGGACTGAAGACACTGGAGGACAGGAGGGTTAGGGGAGACATGATAACGACATACAAAATAGTGCGTGGAATAAACCATACCACGGGCGGGATTGAACCTGCGGTCAGAGAGTCTCAAAACTCCAGACTGTCGCGTTAGTCACTGGACCAGCTAGCCACAATAAGATTCGTCCAACTAGGTATATTTCTACACCATAGGAAGGTTAGCATAGGCACCACTGTGACTAAAGATGCATTGACGGCATTGAGGGGACTTGAGCTAGAGTTCGTCACGGCCACGCTAGCTGGAGATTTGTCTGTAAAAACTTGCATCTGTGGTCACAGTGATGCCTATGCCAACCTTCCTATGGAGTAGAAATATACTTAGTTGGACGAATCTTATTGTGGCTAGCTGGTCCAGTGGCTAACGCGACGGTCTGGAGTTTTGAAACTCTCTGACCGAGGGTTCAATCCCGCCCGTGGTATGGTTTGTTTGCAATCGTGTCATTACGATTTCGTGAGTCACTGCGTGGAATAGATAAGGTGGACAGAGACAGGATGTTCCAGAGAGGACACAGAAACAAGGGGTCACAAATGGAAGCTGAAGACTCAGCCGAGTCACAGGGATGTTAGGAAGTATTTCTTCAATCACTGAGTCGTCAGGAAGTGGAATAGCCTAGAAAGTGATGCAGTGGAGGTAAAAACCATACATAGCTTTAAGACGAGGCATTACAAAGCTCAGGAAGCAGAGAGAGAGAGGACCTAGTAGCGATCAGTGGAGAGGCGGGGGCCGGGAGCTGTCTCGACCCCTGCAACTATGATTATGTGAGTACAATTAGGTGAGTACACACAAGTGGTTGTGGGTCAGGTCAGGTAGAGGAGCAAGGAAGACCACGTGTCACACGCAAACTCCACTTACACACTCATACACCATAACATACAATCCAAAACACTATTTTTCACACCCTTAATAAATCCACTCATATAGTTCCACACACACATTCACACCCACACACAGATCACACATGATGTGAAGTTGATGAGAAGAATTCAATCGGACGATGACCAGGCAGAACTACAAAGGGATCAGGACAGGCTGCAGACCTGGTCCAGCAATTGGCTCCTGGAGGTCAACCCCACCAAGTGCAAAGTTTAACATTACTCTTACAAAGTGTAACATCACTCTTCCCGAGATTAACACCTCTCTTCCCAAGTTTAACATCACACTTCCCGAGTTTAACATCACTCCTTCCGAGTTTAACATCACTCTTCACGAGTTTAACATCACACATCCCGAGTTTAACATCACTCATCCCGAGTTTATCACACTTCCCGAGTTTGACATCACTCTTCCCGAGTTTAACATCACACTTCCCGAGTTTAACATCACACTTCCCGAATTTAACATCACTCATCCCGAGTTTAAGATCACACTTCCCGAATTTAAGGTCAAGCTTCCCGAGTTTAACATCACTCTTCCCAAGTTTAATTAACATCACACTTCACGAGTTTAACATCACACTTCCCGAGTTTAACACCACTCTTCCCGAATTTAACATCACACTTCCCGAGTTTAACATCACACTTCCCGAGTTTGACATCACTCTTCCCGATTTTAACATCACTTTTCTCGAGTCTAACATCACTCCTGCCGAGTTTAACATCACTCTTCCCGAGTATAACATCACTCTTCTCGAGTCTAACATCACTTTTGCCGAGTTTAACATCACACATCCCAAGTTTAACATCACTCTTCCCAAGTTTAACAACACACCTCCCAAGTTTAACATCACACTTCCCAAGTTTAACAACACACCTCTCAAGTTTTACATCACTCTTCCCAAGTTTTACATCACTCTTCCCAAGTTTTACATCACTCTTCCCAAGTTTTACATCACTCTTCCCAAGTTTTACATCACTCTTCCCAAGTTTTACATCACTCTTCCCAAGTTTAATTATGGCGGCGGTTGTCTTCTCTCACTCTTGTCACTTCTATTATATGCTCATGCCTTACAAAATCTATTATATATATTACATATATATATATATATATATAGGTGGATGAATTTGGTAGGGTGTGCAAAAGAAGAAAATTAAAAGTGAATACAGGAAAGAGTAAGGTTATGAGGATAACAAAAAGATTAGGTGATGAAAGATTGGATATCAGATTGGAGGGAGAGAGTATGGAGGAGGTGAATGTATTCAGATATTTGGGAGTGGACGTGTCAGCGGATGGGTCTATGAAAGATGAGGTGAATCATAGAATTGATGAGGGGAAAAGAGTGAGTGGTGCACTTAGGAGTCTCTGGAGACAAAGAACTTTGTCCTTGGATGCAAAGAGGGGAATGTATGAGAGTATAGTTTTACCAACACTCTTATATGGGTGTGAAGCATGGGTGATGAATGTTGCAGCGAGGAGAAGGCTGGAGGCAGTCGAGATGTCATGTCTGAGGGTAATGTGTGGTGTGAATATAATGAAGAGAATTCGTAGTTTGGAAGTTAGGAGGAGGTGCGGGATTACCAAACCTTTTGTCCAGAGGGCTGAGGAAGGGTTGTTGAGGTGGTTCGGACATGTAGAGAGAATGGAGCGAAACAGAATGACTTCAAGAGTGTATCAGTCTGTAGTGGAAGGAAGGCGGGGTTCGGGTCGGCCTAGGAAAGGTTGGAGGGAGGGGGTAAAGGAGGTTTTGTGTGCGAGGGGCTTGGACTTCCAGCAGGCATGCGTGAGCGTGTTTGATAGGAGTGAATGGAGACAAATGGTTTTTAATACTTGACGTGCTGTTGGAGTGTGAGCAAAGTAACATTTATGAAGGGGTTCAGGGAAACCGGCAGGCCGGACTTGAGTCCTGGAGATGGGAAGTACAGTGCCTGCACTCTGAAGGAGGGGTGTTAATGTTGCAGTTTAAAAACTGTAGTGTAAAGCACCCTTCTGGCAAGACAGTGATGGAGTGAATGATGGTGAAAGTTTTTCTTTTTCGGGCCACCCTGCCTTGGTGGGAATCGGCCAGTGTGATAAATATATATATATATATATATATATATATATATATATATATATATATATATATATATATATATATATATATATATATATATATGTCGTGCCGAATAGGCAGAACTTGCGATCTTGGCTTAAATAGCAACGCTCATCTTGCCATATAGGACAAGTGAAAATTTGTGTATGCAATAATTTCGCCAAATTCATTCTGAACCTAACGAAAAAAATATATTTCACTGTGTTTGTTTATTATTAAATTACTGTAAACAAATCTAAAATATATTTAGTTGGGTTAAGCTAAATTAATTGTTCTTGTTATAATAAGGTTAGGTAAGTTTTCTAAGATTCTTTTGATGCAAAATTATAAATTTTTACATTAACATTAATGAAAAATATATATCTTTAAACGTATAAGAGAAAATTTCAGAAGGGACTTAATTTTAAATGAGTTCTTGCTAATTGACCAGTTTTACATATTCGGCACGACATATATATATATATATATATATATATATATATATATATATATATATATATATATATATATATATATATATATATATATATATATATATGTGTGTGTGTGTGTGTGTGTGTATATGTCGTGCCGAATAGGCACAACTTGCGATCTTGGCTTAAATAGCAACGCTCATCTTGCCATATAGGGCATGTGAAAATTTGTGTATGCGAAAAATTCGGCAAAATCATTCTGAGCCTAACGAAAAAAATATATTTGATTGTGTTTGTTTAATACTAAATTAGTGTAAACGTATTTAAAATATATTTAGCTGGGTTAGGCTAAAATAAATTGCGCTTGTTATAATAAGGTTATGTAAGTTTTCTAAGTTCCTTTTGGTGCAAAATTATAAATTTTTACATCAACATTAATGAAAAAAATATATCTTTAAACGTATAAGAGAAAATTTTAGAAAGGACTTAATTTTAAATGAGTTCTTGCTAATTGACGAGTTTTACATATTCGGCACGACATTATATATATATATATATATATATATATATATATATATATATATATATATATATATATATATATATATATATATATATATATAAATATATGTATATATATATAAATAAATAAATATATATGTATATATATATATATATATATATATATATATATATATATATATATATATATATATATATACATATTTATATACATATATATATATATATATATATGTCGTGCCGAATATGTAAAACTGGTCAATTAGCAAGAACTCATATAAAATTAAGTTCTTTCTGAAATTTTCTCTTATACGTTTAAAGATATATTTTTTTCATTAATGTTAATGTAAAAATTTTTAATTTTGCACCAAAAGAATCTTAAAAAACTTACCTAACCTTATTATAACAAGAGCAATTTATTTTAGTCTAACCCAACTAAATATATTTTAGATTTGTTTACAATAATTTAATACTAAACAAACACGGTGAAATATATTTTTTTCGTTAGGTTCAGAATGATTTTGGCGAAATTATTGCATACACAAATTTTCACTTGTCCTATATGGCAAGATGAGCGTTGCTATTTAAGCCAAGATCGCAAGTTCTGCCTATTCGGCACGATATATATATATATATATATATATATATATATATATATATATATATATGTCGTGCCGAATATGTAAAACTGGTCAATTAGCAAGAACTCATTTAAAATTAAGTCCTTTCTAAAATTTTCTCTTATACGTTTAAAGATATATTTTTTTCATTAATGTTAATGTAAAAATTTATAATTTTGCACCAAAAGAATCTTAGAAAACTTACCTGACCTTATTATAACAAGAACAATTTATTTTAGCCTAACCCAACTAAATATATTTTAGATTTGTTTACAGTAATTTAATACTAAACAAACACAGTGAAATATATTTTTTTCGTTAGGTTCAGAATGATTTTGGCGAAATTATTGCATACACAAATTTTCACTTGTCTTATATGGCAGGATGAACGTTGCTATTTAAGGCAAGATAGCAAGTTCTGCCTATTCGGCACGACATATATATATATATATACGTATATACATATATGTCGTGCCAAATATGTAAAACTGGCCAATTAGCAAGAACTTATTTAAAATTAAGTCATTTCTAAAATTTTCTCATATACGTTTAAAGATATATTTTTTTCATTAATGTTAAGAACATAAGAACATAAGAACGAAGGAACACTGCAGAAGGCCTACTGGCCCATGCGAGGCAGGTCCAAGTCTCCTACCGGCTTAAGCCAATGCACCCAACCTAGTCAGGTCAGGTCACATTGACTTAAGGGAGGAACACGGCAACCGACCTGGTAGCACAAGCTATCAGGTCTAACTCACACCCACCCACATCTACTCATGTATTTATCCAACCTATTTTTAAAGCTTCACAACGTTCTGGCCTCTATAACGGTACTTGGGAGTTTGTTCCACTCATCCACAACTCTATTACCAAACCAGTACTTTCCTATATCCTTCCTGAATCTGAATTTTTCCAACTTAAAACCATTGCTGCGAGTCCTGTCTAGGCTAGATATTTTCAGCACACTATTTACATCCCCTTTATTTATTCCTGTCTTCCATTTATACACCTCAATCATACCTTCCCTAATTCTACGTCTTTCTAGAGAGTGCAGTTTCAGGGCCCTCAGTCTATCCTCATAGGGAAGGTTTCTGATACATGGGATCAACTTTGTCATCCTCCTTTGTACATTTTCCAGAGAATTTATATCCATTCTGTAATACGGTGACCAAAACTGTGCAGCATAATCTAAATGAGGCCTAACCAAGGATGTATAGAGTTGAAGAACAACCTGAGGACTCCTATTATTTATGCTTCTTGATATGAAGCCAAGGATTCTATTAGCTTTATTGCGAACACTTATGCACTGTTGTCTTGGTTTCAGATTACTGCTAACCAGAACTCCTAAATCTTTCTCGCAATCCGTAATATTAAGATCTACATTATTTAGTTTATATGTGGCATGGTTATTGTCCTGTCCAACATTTAGAACTTTGCATTTGTCTATATTAAACTGCATCTGCCACTTCTCCGACCACTGCATCAGTCTATTCAAATCTTCCTGGAGTGCTCGAATGTCCTCGTCAGAATGAATTCTTCGACGGCCTATTTCGGTGTCATCGGCAAACTTGCCGATGTCGCTCTTTATTCCCTCATCTATGTCGTTTATGTAGATTGTGAACAGCAGGGGGCCCAACACTGACCCCTGTGGAACACCGCTCATGACGCTTCCCCACTCTGATTCTCCCCATTTATGCAAACTCTCTGCTGCCTATTTGTCAACCATGCCTCTATCCAGGAAAAAATTTCTCCTCCTATTCCATGTGCTTTAATTTTCCTCAATAGTCTCTGATGTGGGACCCTGTCAAAAGCCTTACTGAAGTCCATATACACAATATCATATTCATTACCATGATCTACCTCCTCAAATACCTTAGTGAAAAAAGTTAATAAATTCGTAAGGCAGGAACGCCCCTTTGTAAAACCATGCTGAGATTCGTTGATTAATTTTTGCTTTTCAAGGTGGCTACGAACTGCCTCGGCAATTGTTGATTCCATAAATTTTCCCACTATGGAGGTTAGGCTTATTGGTCTATAGTTCGAAGCTAAGGACCTGTCACCTGTTTTGAAAATAGGTATCACATTTGCCATTTTCCACTTATCTGGCACCATGCCAGTTTGTAGTGATATGTTGAAAAGATTAGCCAAAGGTGTGCTAAGCTCCTCTTTACATTCCTTTAGAACCCTTGCATACAGTTCATCAGGGCCTGGGGATTTGTTAGGTTTTAATTTATCTATTTGCCTAAGGACCATGTCACTTGTGACCCTAATAGTGCACAGTTTATTATCGTCCTGTTCTACATAATTTATCATTACTGGAATATCGCTGGTATCCTCCTGTGTAAAAACTGAAAGGAAGTATGTGTTAAAAATTCTACACATTTCCTTATCACTGTCAGTGAGCTGACCCGAGGAACTTTTGAGTGGGCCTATCTTGTCCCTGATCTTACTTCTGTATACCTGAAAGAATCCTTTTGGGTTAGTCTTCGATTCTCTTGCAACTTTAACCTCATAATCTCTTTTTGCTTTTCTAATTCCCTTTTTTATTTCTCTCTTTAACTGAATATATCGATTTCTCAATTGCCCCTCTCCTCTTTTGATTTGCCTATATATGCCTCTCTTTTGACCAATCAGATATTTTAATCTATTGTTCATCCATTTAGGATCATTTTTGTTTGATCTGATTTCCCTATTTGGAACATAATTTGACTGAGCAGCTAGAACTATGCCCTGGAAAGCATCATATCGGCAACCATCACCACCTACCTGACCCTTAGTCAGGTCATTCCAGTTCAGCCCACCTAAGTAATTTTTCAGTCCTATGAAATCAGCCAAGCGAAAGTCAGGGACGGAGACTTGATTGCCATTATTAGGGGAATTCCATGATATATTAAAACTGAGTGATTTGTGATCACTTTCCCCAAGCTCATCATTAACCTCAAGATTATTAATTAGTGTTTCCCTACTGGCAAGAACCAAGTCAAGGAGGTTATTTCCCCTAGTTGGCTCTGTCACAAACTGTTTTAAAAAACAATCCTGGATCGTATCAAGAAAGTCACCTGACTCTAAATTTCCTGTCAAATTGCTCCAGTTAATCTGTCTATAGTTGAAATCTCCCATTAGCACAACATTTTCGTATGTAGATGCCTTACGAATTTCGTCCCATAGAAGTTTACTGCACTCCCTATCAAGATTTGGGGCCCTGTAAATCACACCCAAAATTAGTTTTTCTCGGCCCTCGAGAAGCTGTAACCAAACAGATTCAGTGGCTGACGCTTCTAATTTAGTATCTTGTCTAACACAACAATTTAAATTGTCTCTGACATACATCACTACTCCACCACCTTTCCTGTTGACCCTGTCAGTGTGGAATAATTTATAGCCTTGTATGTGACATTCAGAGGGCATCTCTCTATCTTTCAGATTGAGCCAGGTCTCTGTTATAGTAATAATATCTATGTTTCCTGCACTTGCAATTAATCTTAGCTCATCTATCTTATTTCTTACACTCCTGCTATTAGTATAGTAAACCTTAAGGGAGCTAGTCCCTTGCTGCCCTCTGCTGTCCCCCTTTGTTTGCTGACCTGATCTATTGTCTTTATTTATAACTTCATGCTGAATGCCTTTTATACATTTACTGTTTCCAACCCAAGTGTTGCAACCTGCTTGTTTCCCACACACACCCATACCTCTATCTTCCATCAGTTTAAAATCATAGGCATTTCACCAATGGCCTTCTCAATCGAGTCTGCAAGTGCTACCACCCTAGCCCCAGAGAGATGTACCCCATCCCTTGCATACATATCATGTTTGCCATAAAAGTTGTTCCAGTTGTCAATGAATGGGATTGCAAGTTCCTTGCAGTATCTGTCTAGCCAGCAATTTACACCAATTGCCCTAGACAACCATTCATTTCCTACTCCCCTTCTAGGCAAGATGCTACATATGATTGGGATCCCTCCCTTAGACTTAATGAAATCTATAGCTGACCTGTACTTATCTAGCAGCTCTTCTCTCCTACCCTTCCCAATATCATTTCCACCAGCACTGAGACAGATAATGGGCTTGTTCCCATTACCTGACATAATATTATCCAGCCTGTTGACAATGTCCCCAACACCAGCTCCAGGGAAGCACACTCTATCTCTCATCTTCTTATTCCTATTACAAAAAGCACGGTCAATATATCTTACCTGAGAGTCACCAACCACAAGAATGCGCTTACCTCCATTAGCAGGGGCAGTAGTACCCTTACCTTCACTGGCCACTGAAGTACATTCATCCTGAACAACAGAGAAGCGATTTCCTACCTTCAGATCTTCACTCTTAACTTTCCTTACTCTGATGCGCCTTCCATTACTGTGAACCACTCGCCACTTGTAGCAGGTGCTGGACTGCACCTGACGACTGTTAATGTAAAAATTTTTAAATTTGCTCCAAAAGAATCTTAGAAAACATACCTAACCTTATTATAACAAGAGCAATTTATTTTAGCTTAACCCAACAAAATATGTTTTAGATTTGTTTACAATAATTTAATACTAAACAAACACAGAGCAATATATTATTTTCGTTAGGTTCAGAATGATTTTGGCGAAATTATTGCATACACAAATTTTCGCTTGTCCTATATGGCAACATGAACGTTGCTATTTAAGCCAAGATCGCAAGTTCTGCCTATTCGGCACGACATATATATATATATATATATATATATATATATATATATATATATATATATATATATATATATATAGGTAGGTAGTGCAGATGACAAGATAGAGATGACTGCTGATGTTATGAATGAAAAGAAGTTGGATGTCCTGGCCCTAAGCGAAACAAAGCTGAAAGGGGTAGGAGAGTTTCGGTGGGAAGAAATAAATGTGATTAAGTCAGTAGTATCTGAGAGAGTTAGAAATAAGGAAGGGGTAGCAACAATGTTGAATTATCAGTTATGGAAGGAGAAGAGAGAATATATATGTGTAAATTCAAGGATTATTTGGATTAAAATAAAGGTCGGATTGTCATAATAAGCGTGTTTGCACCTGGAGAAGAGAGGATTTTTTTAGATTTTGCCACCGAAGTGGCTAGTTTATTGTGCACCCCATATCCATCCTGTGGACGGTAGCGCGAGAGCATATGGATACACAAAAGGCCTAGGAACTAGGCCCCAAAGGGTTAACAGGAATACATATGGATTTATATCTACATATCTATAGTTCACTTATCTGTTACAAGCAAATTTAGGAAATTTGCTTAGTATATCTGGTATCTTATTTTCATTAATAAGATATCTTGACATGTCACATAGGTTATTATACTGTCTGTCTCTGTATTCCTCAATAAGTGGACAATTAAGCACATAGTGTTCAAGAGAGTGACCATATGCCTGATCACATAATTTACATTTAGTTTGATCATCATCTGTGTGTCTCCCAAACTGCGAGAAGTACTTGTAACCAAGCCTAAGCCTGGCCACTACAACATCAGTCAGTCTGTTCACATTGCAAGTTGCTCCATAAACATACTTATCTACGTTCATGTTATCATAGTGGGTTATAGATCTACTCAGGCTTCTAACTGCATTCCTATAACAATCATTTTCATTATTTACTTCTCTCCTAATATTATTCCTAATGCTAGACACAGTTATACCAAAGTTATATTCTACATTCTCCTTCTGGGTACTCTTCTTGCCTAACATATCAACTTTATCATGAAGGAGTAATCCAATGTGTGATGGGATCCATAGCAATTGTACATTAATTCCTTTGTCCCTAATTTTTGAGTATCTATACCTGGCTTTCCCAATGAGCATGTTGTTGGAGTCATTATATGAGCCAAGAGCCTTCAATGATGACATAGAATCAGTAATGATGATAGAGTCAAGCTCAGTGTCATAGATTGCTTTAGCGCCATTAGGATTGCAAACAATTCAGTTTGCAGTGTACACGCCCAGTTGTTAATTCTTATGCCTAACTCAACAAATTTATTATCGTTCTTAACTAGGGAGGTGGCAACAAGAGCAGATGCAGCCCTGCCAGAAGACTCCTGTTTAGATCCATCAGTGTATATAACTTGTGATAACTTGTTACTACCAGCTAGGTGAGAAATTTCTTCTTGAGCAGTTGCTCTAACAAGAGATTTAAGGAAGGGATTACTAGCAACGAGCTTCTTGGGAGGGACTTGTAGGTATGTGATATTAAATGAACACATCTTCCATGGAGGGGTGAAATGCTCTTGTTGCCTACAGTGATACAGTTCATGCAGGTTATAAAACTTAATGCAATTGCACGTTTTCACAATCCATTTAGATCTGTGTGTATTTACCTCTAGACACTTGGTAAGATTCACTGTGACAGTGTCTGGTTCGTTTCTCAACATTCTAATACCGAGTACAGTGTTAATTTCAACAATCCTATCACTGATACTAGAAATACCAAGCTCCTTCCTCATGTTAAGATCTTTTGTAGATCTGGGACAGCCAAGAATAATCCTGAGAGCTTCATTTTGCATTAACTCCAAGGGTCGGAGAGAACTTTCTCTAGCTAATATCAACATGGGAGCAGCATAATCAATTAAGGACCTAACATAGGCTATGTACATCATTCTCACGATTCTCACATTTGCACCATAGTTGGGATTGTAGCCAGCAACAGCTTTGAGAGCATTTAGCCTAGCTTTACATTTCTTGTTTAGTTGTGGTATAGTGGATTTGTTAAAGCCTACATCTACACCAAGATATCTGTAAGTTTTAACGTAGCTAATGATTTCACCCTGCAAATAGATGGGTGGGGGATGTCGTTTGCTTGTTAATATCTTAGTTTTAGAGGAAGATATTATGAGGCCTAGTCGATTACAAATTGCTTGAACTTCATTAAGAATGGTATTCATCTTCTTATGCCCTGTTGTATGGATCATGATATCATCAGCATAGCTTATAGCTATATGTTTAGGTGAGGCAGATAGAGCATTTAGGAGAGCATTAATCAGAATATTAAATAGCATGGGACTAAGAACTCCTCCCTGCGGTGTACCTAAAGACATTTCTTTAGAATCACTTCTGATGCCTTGGTAAAGGACAGAGGATACTCTATTTGACAGGTATCCTATTATCCAGCAGAGTAAGCTACCACCAATATTCATTTTGGCTAGTTCATGTAGTATAACGGTTCTGTTCGCAATATCAAATGCAGATTTTAGATCAAGAAAAGTGGTAAAACTAGTAGAGGTGTGTGCAATGAGAAAGGTGGAAATACAGTTCTGCACACTTTTACCTTTCATGAACCCATAGAGGTAGGGGGAAAGTTGATGTCTGATTCTGTAGTACAGTCTGTTAAGCATCATTCTTTCAAAAGTTTTACAAAGACAACTAGTTAAGGAGATCGGCCTAAATGTATCAGGCTGTTGGGGCTTAGGGATAGGCACAATGAGACTATTGGTCCAGGAAGTAGGAAGAACGCCCTCAATGTAACTGAGATTATACAGTGCCAACAAAGGGTTATCAGGCACGTGCCTTAGAGTTCTGAGAATATCATAGGTTATACCATCCTCTCCAGGAGCAGTTGATCGACCTTTGGTTAATGCATTATCTAATTCATACTCGGTAAAGAGGCAATCACTCTCATCAATATTTTGGCTCATAAAATTAATCAGTTTCAACATTTCTTCAGAAGTACTCTCTAATTTTTTTCTAATATGAGATGGAAGGCTTTCATGCCTGGATGTTTTGGACCAGTCATTTATGAGGTCATTTGCTTTTTCAAGAGGAAAGGGATGAGCAACATAGCCAGTCTTTTTCCTGGTTATTTTATTTATACCTTTCCAAGCCAAACTCAAAGGGGTGGACCTATTTAATCCACTAACAAACTGTTCCCATTCCTGTTGCCTAAGTTCTTCCTTTCTATTCCTTGCATTTGTTAGTGCAGCTTGGAACGTTCTGAGCAGGTCTGGGGTTCTACATTCACGGTATGCTTTACCAATCCTCCTAGCTGCATGTGTTAGATTGCGCAGCTGTGAATCATTATAGTATTTACATTGTTTTTTATTGTTATTTATAGTGGAGGGTTTTTGTTTCCTATTCCTGCCCACTTGATCTGTGAGAACACTCTCAATAGTGGTAATTAAATCATCATTAAATTTTTGTGTGCCAATGGGCTCGTAATTCTTATACCATTGATCTAAGTGGTTAATAAAGTTGTCTCTGTGTTCTGGTTTGAGAATAAGTTTCCTCCTTCTGTATTTAGCTCCTTGATTGCTGGAGATGTGATCAAGATTGACAGTTGTTAGTCTTGGGAAGTGATCAGATAGAAGATCATCAACTATGACAGAGTCATGCATCGTATATGATGTATTAAATCCAAGGCACAGATCTAGTATGCCACCATATATGTGAGTAGGCTCAGTAGTGCCCACAATTCGAACATTATCATGCTCATTTAGCAATCTCACTAGTTTAGTTCCATTGGTGTTTGTTATAGACCCACCAATATTCTTATGTCTGGCATTAAAATCTCCAAGAATGATGGTAGGTTCACTATTGATGCGATCTGGTAAAGCATCAGGTCGAAGCTGGTTCGCTGGGGCATAGAGATTAAAAATGTTTATGGAAAAATCGCCTGCATATACTTTGACACCATGATACTGCATGTTAACTCGACTCTGCAAGGAAAGGAGTGAATGTGGCAAGTTCTTTCTGACATACATCACACAACAGTTGGTTGACCTTAGGTTATAAGCTGCATATCCAGGCAAGTTTGGTGGAGGTGCTCCATCTTTCAATCTACATTCCTGCAAACGATGACATCAATATTCTTGGTTGCACTAATATGATGTAAGTCAGGCAACCGCTTCCTGATGGAAGCAATGTTCCATGAAAAGATTTGTAATGTATCCATTGTAGTGAGTTATTACAATCTCTTGCTCATAAGATGGTAAAACTATTATGCTTTGGCTACAGTGTGCAGATACTTAAGAGCAAATAGCATAGTTTGTACGTCTTTATCTTCAGGACCTTTATTTTTAAGCATTTTTCGGCATATTGGCAGCCAGTTCCAAGGCAAGTCTTGAAGGCAAGAGTTATGGGCTTCTTTCTCACAAATTGCTGGAAGCTGAACGGAGATTGCTGCACTTTTGACATCATCACCATGCTCAAGAGCATCATCCTGATTACATATATTTATTAAACTTGTCAGGATCTGTTAAAGATGCTCAATTTTTTTCTGGAAAGTTGTTATAATATGAGGAAGGTCAGGCGAATCCAATGCCTCTCCGGAGGATGGCACTTCTGGGTTAGTGCTTTCTTTAACACCTATCACCTTAACAGGTACCATGGTTACATTAGTGTTCTCTGTTTCATCATTCATTGCAGGTAGGTCCTGTGCATCTGACTCATCTCCAATTTCCAGGGAGGTTACCTGTGTGGTGTCCGTCTGACTGTTGTAGTTGTGTGTATTGGGAGAAATGACAAACTCATCCCCATATTCAGGTGTAGCCATAGGTATCTGTAGTGGCAGACCAGTAGTTCCATATGTGCTAGCAGGGATGGCTAGCTCCTCCACAGCTGGTGTGTGTGATGGCATTCTGGTATCACCAGAATCCTTTGCAGTGAGGTGGGGTTCTTGCACACTTTGCAGAGGTTCAGTCTCAGATCTGGCTGTGGTAGACTGGATGGCCCCATCCTCAGTTACCATTAAAGGACTGTTATCAGGTTTACATCGAAGGTTGTTTGGGTTCTGACTGCAGTCCTTGTGGGAAACTGTAACCCCAACTTCTTTACAGTTAATACACTTAGAAGAGAGGAGTGTAGAAGAGAGAGAGAGATTTTGGGAGATGTTAAGTGAATGTATAGGAACCTCTGAACCAAGTGAGAGAGTGATTGTAGTAGGGCACCAAAATGATAAAGTAAGAGAAACATTTAGAGAGGGTATGGTAGGTAAGTTTGGGGTGCCAGGTGTTAATGATAATGGGAGCCCTTTTATTGAACTTTGTATAGAAATGGGTTTAGTTATAGGTAATTCATATTTTAAGAAAAAGAGGATAAATAAGTGTACAAGATATGAAGTAGGGCATAATGACAGTAGTTTGTTGTGCGATGTGTTGGTAGATAAAAGACTGTTGAGCAGACTTCAGGATGTACATGTTTATAGAGGGGTCACAGATATTTCAGATCACTTTTTAATTGTAGCTACCGTGAGAGTAAAAGGTAAATGGGATACAAGGAAAATAGAAGCACCAGGTGAGAGAGAGGTGAAGGTTTATAAACTAAAAGAGGAGGCAGTTAGGGTAAGATATAAACAACTATTGGAGGATAGATGGGCTAATGAGAGCATAGGCAATGGGGTCGAAGAGGTATAGGGTAGGTTTAAAAATGTAGTGTTCGAGTGTTCAGCAGAAGTTTGTGGTTACAGGAAAGTGGGTGCAGGAGGGAAGAGGAGCGATTGGTGGAATGATTATGTAAAGAGAGTAGTAAGGGAGAAAAAGTTAGCATATGAGAAGTTTTTACAAAGTAGAAGTGATGCAAGGAGGGAAGAGTATATGGAGAAAAGGAGAGAGGTTAAGAGAGTGGTGAAGCAATGTAAAAAGAGAGCAAATGAGAGAGTGGGTGAGATGTTATCAACGAATTTTGTTGAAAATAAGTAAAAGTTTTGAAGTGAGATTAACAAATTGAGGAAGCCTAGAGAACAAATGGATTTGTCAGTTGAAAATAGTTGAGGAGAGTTATTAAATGGAGAGTTGGAGGTATTGGGAAGATGGAGGGAATATTTTGAGGAATTGTTAAATGTTGATGAAGATAGGGAAGCTGTGATTTCATGTATAGGGCAAGGAGGAATAACATTTTGTAGGAGTGAGGAAGAGCCAGTTGTGTGTGTGGGGTAAATTCATGAAGCAGGGGGTAGAAAGAAAGGGGTTAAGGCAGCTGGGATTGATGGGATAAAAATAAAAATGTTAAAAGCAGGCGGGGATATAGTTTTGGAGTGGTTGGTGCTATTATTTAATAAATGCATGGAAGAGGGTAAGGTACCTAGTGTTGCTCAGAAAGTGGGATTACCTGGGATCTGGAGCCTTGTCTAAAGGCAAAGGTAAAAGTTACACACATCTCTGGCAGAAACAGGCCACCCAGGGCTATCCCAGTCAAAACAGAATGCGCTAAACCAGCATTTGTTTTTCAATGGGTTGGGTAACAGAGGGTTAGGCAAAAATCCTAGTTAGGAAAATAAATATATTTATTCGTCATAGCACTATATACACACTCTAGAAAACCTCTTCATATATCTCCTATTCTAAACGCCCAGATAATGGTGCACAAGAAGCGGGCGGCTGGAGAGTCCCAGAAAACATAAAAACTTAGCCAGCAATGCTAGGCCTTCACTATTCCCATACCGACCCCATTTCTTACTTCCTCACTCATCCCACAGCACCCTGACCAAGTCAGAGCCTAGCTGAGCATACAGGTAAGCCTTAGAAGAGCCTATGGCTTGAGTTAGCTAAAGAAAAGGAGTACACCACTACACAACTTAGCTTAAATACACGGTGTCTCCGACGCCAGCCTCCATGCCATGCAGACCACATGTGACTGCCCCCAAGCCACACTTGCTTGATAACCAAAACACAGTTGGAAAATAAATCCCTGGCAGGATTTCCTTATAATTACAGTTTAACATACTTTACAATACCTCCAAATGCAAATTATGAATTATAAAATTATGCTTTACAATTATAACATTCATACTATTATGGTTCTCTTCTCTACTGTATATACATTACAAAGTCATGCAGAACCCTGCATAACACCCCCACCCCCAGACCATAGGTCTCTGCTCATGGGATTCCAACCAGAGGTTCCTCAATTTCGAGAAAGCCCATCACATTATTGCCTAACAGTAAGTCAATACCCTCACAAGGTAAATCCTCTGTGATACCTACAGCTAAGTAACCACATTGGCATGCAAACTCCACCCATAACCTGCACACTGGAATCTTGACAGTGAATCCGGTATCTCCTTTGAGCAAAACGTCCAACCCAGTGTATGTGTCATCCGACACTGGCAATATACCCCGACAAAGCAAGGTGTATGTGCTACCAGTGTCCCTCAAATACATAACACCTGTTACCCTGTTACTCAGAAATGTGGGATAGCTGGGGGCTTGAGCCTTGTCTAAGGGCAAAGGTAAAAGTTACACACATCTCAAGCATAAACAGACCACCCAGGGCTATCCCAGTCTAAATAGAAAGCGCTAAACCAGTAAGTGTTACTTTAATGGGTTGGTTAACAGAGGGTTAGGCAAAAATCCCAGTTAGGAAAATATATCTATTTATTCAACATAACACTATATACACACTCTAGAAACACCTTAATCCTAAATGCCCAAATGAGGATACACAAGAAACAGCTGGCTGGAGGTCCAGCCACCATAACCACTAGGCCTAGTCAGAGCCAGGCCATCACTACTCCACTACAAACCCCATTTCTTATTTCCTCACTCATCCCACAGCACCCTGACCATGTCAGAGCCTAGGTGAACATTCAGGTAAGCTGGTTAAACCAAAGGAGTACACAACTACAAACTTAGCTTAAACACACAGCATCTCCGACACCAGCCTCCACACCATGCTGGCTCCACGTGACTGCCCCAAGCCACGCTTACCCAGCGTACCCAAACATAGTTGGAAAATAAATCCCTAGCAGGATTTCTTTATAATTATAGTTTAACCTACTTTAGAGTATGCCCAAAAGCACATTAGGGATTATAAAATTATTCTTTACAATTATAACATTCATAGAACTATTATGGCACACTTCCCCACTATATGTACATTACAATGTCATGCAGAACCCTGCATAACACCCCCACCCCTAGACCATAGGTCTCACTCTGCTAGCGGGGTCCCTACGGACACAGCTAGGCAAAAGGAAAAAGAAAGAAAATAAACCCCACATTAAGGTCTGAGGCAACGGGCAAAATGATAACTGGGGAATGACCACCATACAATCACGGTCTTTTGGTACTACAAATATGCAATATTAAGAAACTGAGGTACTAGATTGCAGACATGTGAAACTCACCGAACATAAAAGTGATCAAGTTCTATGTCAAACGACCCCACAGTCACACTCTTAGACAACTGTGTTAGGAAAAGGCACCATCACAACACAGCGCTGGCCAGGCACCGGCGTTGATGCATTTTACCTAAATTACATCAAGGAAACTTATAAACGATCAAGTTAACTTTGTACAAAAATGCCCCTGAGGAATACCATTTTATGAAGTAACACCAAAGTTCAGTATGTTGCAAGGCAGACCAAACTGTATGTGCCACCAAAAAAAAAACATTTAAACAGTAAGAACATTTTCCAGGAGTTCAAAGAAAAGGAAAACAAATTTTACATGTTAAATTCTACTTAGAAAGCAACATCACATTATCACTCCCATTTCACAGCAATTTTTAGTAAATGAAACTGGTTCCCCATGACACTTCTGCGAGAATCAGGAGAGCATAGGAGGGGAAAAAGTATCAGGCCCCAAAAACAATGGGTGGATAGTCACATAAATCTTGTTGGTGGGACTGTGGCTGTAAAACTTTGGAGTCATCACTGAAGACCCCCAAAAGGTGGACCTCCCAGGCCGACACCTACACGTCATTCCAAGGACCCTGGAGTCACCCCAGCGGTGATTGAAAAAGAAAAAATTGAAAAGAGTCCTGGAGAACCAAAACACCTCGGATCAACAGACATGACCCAAACCATGGAGGGCATCACCGCCAGCCCCACATTCACTAAAACGTTAGGTCCAACAGTCCCTACACCAACATGAAACAGAGGCGAGGCATTCCAGCCAACACCTAAAAAAAAAGTAGCATACCTTACCTAGGCATGGCACTTGAGGTGACTACCCCCCAAAACACACACACACTAGGGAATCCTGATACCTCCAGCTCCAGCTCAACCTGCCCTTCTCCTTTGGGTGGTCCAGGGTTCCATCTACTCGTCTACTGCAAATCACTGCAAAATAAGAATAGATAAGTGATCTATACACTACATCGTGCACTTTAAACATGAGACAAGGCATCAGCAACCACATTCTCCGCTCCCTTCACATAATGAATCACAAGGTTAAGAGGTTGGAGAAACAAGGCCCACCTTGTAAGTCTCTGACTGTGGTTCCTCATTAAGTGAAGGAAACGTAAAGGATTATGGTCACTATACACAGTTATAGGGTGAACTGATGATGATATATACACCTCAAAATGTTGCACTGCCAACACTAATGCAAGAGCCTCTTTTTCTATGGTGGCATAGTGCTGGTGATGTTTCTTCACTTTTGCCGAAAAGTAGCTGACTGGCAATAATAGTCCCACTACTTCTTGTAGTAAGACAGCCCCAACACCAGTATCACTGGCATCTACTTGTAGAGAAAATGGCAATGTGAAATTAGGAATAGCCAGCACAGGAGCACTTGTAAGCAAAGCTTTTACATGTTCAAATGCCCTCTGACACTTCATATCCCACACAAATGTATGCTTGGGGCTAGTCAGGTCAGTGAGTGGAGAGATCACCTTTGACAAATTTGGACAGAACTTTCTGAAAATGTTACCATGCCCACAAAACGCATAACCTCCTTCCGGGTCTTTGGTACAGGATAATTGTCAATAGCCTCCACCTTGGCATTCACTGGGGCCACCTTCCCCTGGCCAATAACATGTCCTAGAAAAGTTACCTGGATTTGCCCGAAAACACTCTTTGCCAAATTAACTGTGAGCTGAGCACCAGTGAGCCTAGAGAAAAGCTCTCTAAGCTGCCTCACATGCTCTGTCCAACAGTCGCTAAAAATAACCAGGTCATCAATATAACACCTCACGCCCTTTAGGCCACGTATAACTTCCTGCATTCTGCGTTGAAAACAGGAGGGTGCATTACGAAGCCCAAAGGGGAGAACTTTGTACTGAAAAAGCCCATCTGGCGTTACAAAAGCAGAGATGTCACTGGCACGTGGGGTTAAAGGTATCTAGTAATAACCCTTCAACAGGTCTAACTTACTTACATATTTAGCTTCCCCCACTGCATCAATGACATCATCCATTCTGGAAAGAGGAAAACAATCGGCCATAGTTATTAAATTAACCTTATGGTAGTCAGTGCACATCCTCATGGTGCCATCTGGTTTGGGAACCATCAGACAGGGGGATGCCCACTCACTCTCGCTTGGTACTATTAAATCATTGTCAAGTAGAAATTTCACCTCCTTCTCCATACTTTTCCTCTTTTGTGGGTTCATTCTGTAAGGGACCTGCCGAATTGGTTCAGCTTCCCTTACATCTATATCATGGGGCTTTAGCTTGCTTACACGAGGGATATCCCCAAACAAATCCTCAAAATTCCAGAGAAGCTGAACCGTCTCAGCAACCCTTTCCTTACTAAGACCTAACATACATTATGAAGGATCTTTTAACAATGCTCTGTTACTAAGGTGTACATATGTGGCCCCCTGTGCATCAGTGTCCGCCCCTGGGTCACCTACTATATTTACACATGCCACACCTCTTTGGTGGTACCTTTTCAGCCTATTTATATGTACCACCCATTCAGACTTCCATCTCCCAGGTGTGTGAATTCTGTAATTTTGATTTGTGACCTTGTCCACCACCTTGCATGGCCCACTGAACTTTGCTTTTAAGGCATTACCAGGCACCGGCTCCAATGCTAGTACCTCCTCTCCCACTTCAAAGGTACGGTCAAATTGTTTCTTCATCTTGGTTTGGCTGATGCGCAGGTTCTCAGCTGCCAGACACTTCATGTGAGCCAAACGGTCTCTGAAAGCGAGAAAATCCTCCGAGGGGGCAGCCTCACAATCCTCACCAAGCCAGTAATCCTTTAAAATCGTCAGTGGTCCCCGTACTTGGTGACCACAGAACAGTTTGAAGGGACTATAGCATAATGAGTCCTGAGTGCTGTCCTGCATTGCAAATAAAAGGAGGGGGATACCCTCATCCCAGTCCTTTTGGTACTGGGCACAATAAGCCAGCAGCATAGTTTTGAGAGACTGGTGAAACCGCTCCACAACCCCTTGACTCTCTGGGTGATAGGCGGTGGAGGTCGTCATTTTAACATTAAACTCCCCCAAAACCGTGCGAAAATGTTTAGATGTAAAATTTGACCCCTGATCTGTTAGAATTTCCTTAGGGATCCCGACCTGCATAAAAATTTCACCATTGCTCTCAAGACCATGCGTGTTGTAATTTTACATAGTGGAATGGCCTCCGGAAACCTGGTAGAGGAACAAATAATAGTAAGTAAGTACTGGTTTCCCATCTTGGTCCTGGGTAGTGGCCCCACACAATCCACCACCAGCCTGCTAAAAGGTTCTCCGGCTACTGTAATAGGATTAAGAGGGGCAGGTTTAATTCCCTGATTAGGTTTTCCTACCCTTTGGCAAACTGGGTATGATTCTACGTACTTACCCACTGATTCCCATACCTGGGACCAGTAAAAATGTTTAGAAATCTTGCCCATAGTCTTTTTAACACCTAAATGTCCTCCCATGGGAACATGGTGGGCCAAACACAAAACCTGATACCTAAATGGTTCCGGCACCACCACTTGGTAGAGTGCCTGCCTTGCTCCATCATTAGATGTCGCATCCGATAGGGTCAAAATACCGTTTTCAAAAAAGAAACATTTAGTTAGTTGAGAGGCCTCTTCCTCGGTAACAGCAGATGACCGAATAGCTTTTAGGGTGTCGTCACACCCCTGGGCCTAGATCAGCTGCTCTCGAGTAGGAGTAGCCCCCCCTATACCAGCTCCAAGACCCCCACTCAAACAGGGTCCTGCATGGGATAGTTCATCACAACCCCGAGCCAACTGCAGGCTAGGCTCGAGGAATAGATTTCCCAAACCCAAATCATCCCAAGGATCTAAAGAGTCACAGAGAGAGACTGCCCTCTTATCTTTTGACATTTTCCTGGTTACTGCACACACCGGAAATAACTCAGGCAAGGTAGCCCTAGCTTTTTCCTCCCAACTCTGTGAGGCTGGGTCCCTCCAAACCAGAGGTTCCTCACTTTCAAGACAACCCATGACATTATTGCCTAAGAGTAAGTCAATACCTGCACAAGGTATATCCTCTGTGATACCTACAGCTAAGTAACCACACTGGTATGCAGACTCCACCCATAACCTGTGCCCTGGAGTCTTGACAGTGAATCCGGTAATTCCTTTGAGCAAAACGTCCAACCCAGTGTGTGTGTCATCCGACACTGGCAGTATGCCCCTACGAAGCAAGGTGTACATGCTACAAGTGTCCCTCAAAGACATAACGCCTGTTACCCTACCTTCATTTTGGTGTAAGGCCACGGTGGACTTGCTTGTAAAGACCTTCATCCGAGGGTCCAAAACTGCTGAGTTACCTGATATACCCGGAGGTGGTGCTTCAATATTAGCTACCGTGTGGGTACCTGGTGTATCTACCTGAGAAACTCCAGCAAGCACCTGATCTCTACGCATCTTCTTGCAATACGGCTGCAGATGGCCCTGTTTATGACAATAAGTACAGTAATAGGGTTTAAAGGCCCCCTGCCCATTTGACCTAGGTTGGATCCCTTGACTCTGGGGAACTGGGCTCGTCCCATCTGTTCCCTGTAGTCCTGGACCTGTGACAGCTGACTTTAAACCTCCTCGGGTAAGTACTGGAAAAGTAGGCTTAATAAAACTTTAGTGGTTATTAGGCTGATAAAAGGGTGGCTTAAACTTCTGAAATTTCTTATTCCTATTGGTGGGTGGAGAAAACTTACCATTATTAGTATGTGGGATGTGGTAACTACTACCAAATTTTTGGTTAGCTAAAAATCTGTCACCCAGCTCTAAAGCATTATTAAAATCATCAAGATCCTTCTCCTCAAGATACGCCTTAAGAATAAATAACAAAAAGGCACAATACCGTGACTGGAACGATACACAAATAACCCGCACATGAAAGAGAGAAGCTTACGACGACGTTTCGGTCCGACTTGGACCATTGACAAAATCACACAATGTGACTTTGTCAATGGTCCAAGTCGGACCGAAACGTCGTCGTAAGCTTCTCTCTTTCATGTGCGGGTTATTTGTGTATATGCCTTAAGGTCAGGAGGAACATTTCTCAAAAGATCCTCTAGCAAACTTAAGGTAATCACACCTTCATAATCGCCTACCACCCCCTTTGAGCGACACCACCTATTTAGAAGTGACATCTTCTCCTTACCATATTCCACCAAAGACTGCCCTGACTGAAACTTTAGTCCTCTTAACTTCTGCCGGTACCTTTCCGGTAACATTTGATAAGCCAGTAAAACTACCTCTTTTAGCTTATGATAATCAGAAAAGGCCGGTCCTTCTAAGGAACTAATGGCCTGTAACCCTTTACCAACTAATTGGGTTCTTGCTAATGTCGCCCATTCCTTTTCTGGCCAAACTTGGGATTTGGCCGTACTTTCAAATAACAGAAAAAACTGATCTGGGTCTTTCTCTAGGAATTTGGGCACAAATTTTATGGCTTTATCCAAATAAAAAACATCTACCCTCGTGTCTGTGTCTGGGTGAGAAGCAAGCTGCCTCTCTTTAGCTCTTTCTTGAGCCCTAAGCTCCTCTAAAGCTCTCTGTTCCTGGATCTTTGTATGCTCAATCCTTAACCGTTCCTTTTCTTCCGCAACTAGGGCTAATTTTATTTGTAAAATTACTACTTCCTTATCCTCGTCCCTAACATGGAAATTTGATTCAATGTCACCTTCCAAATGCATGACATCCCCAGAATTTTCACTAGTGTCAGCCATTTTGGGAAATGATAGCACCAAATCTTGCTATCAGCCACAGAACTTACTGATATAAAATAATAAAGCACACAGCAAAGTACATACACTGCAGTAGTATATTCACAAGGAGTGATTGTCATGTAATTCCCTAAAATTAAACAGGATTGTACACAACAAGAAAATCCTGGCAGAAAAAATGGAGCTACTGCGCCTGCAAAGGAAAATTTTTCCCAGAAAATTAGGTAAGCATAACCTCCCCAAAAATCAGCAAGATTGTACCTGCAAGGGAAATTATGCACAAAATATCAGGTATTAATAACACCCTAAAAATCAACAAGATGGCACAGAAAGGTAGATTATTCACAGAGTATTAATTAATAAGAACACCCTAAAAACCAGCAACATTGCACACAAAGGTAAAATATGCACAGGGTATTATTTAATAATAACACCCTAAAAATCAACAAAGTTGCACACAAAGGTAAATTATGCAAAGGGTATTAGTTAATAATAACACCCTAAAAATCAGCAGTATTGCACACAAAGGTAATTGTTCACAGGGTGTTAGTTAATAACACCCTAAAAACCAGCAATATTGCAAACAAAGGTAAATTATTATTTTAGTGTGAGTGTTATAGTGAATGCTTCCTCTGACCAACCCAGTAAAGAATGATTATTGACTTTCCAGGTTGCAAACTTGAATTACCACACAAAATTTGATAATTCTCCCATATACAGGCCCCCATGTTACGCAGAAATGTGGGATAGCTGTGGGCTTGAACCTTGTCTAAGGGCAAAGGTAAAAGTTACACACATCTCAAGCATAAACAGGCCACCCAGGGCTATCCCAGTCTAAATAGAAAGCGCTAAACCAGTAAGTATTACTTCAATGGGTTGGTTAACAGAGGGTTAGGCAAAAATCCCAGTTAGGAAAATATATCTATTTATTCAACATAACACTATATACACACTCTAGAAACACCTTAATCCTAAACGCCCAAATGAGGGTACACAAGAAACAGCTGGCTGGAGGTCCAGCCACCATAACCACTAGGCCTAGTCAGCGCCAGGCCGTCACTACTCCACTACAAACCCCCTTTCTTATTTCATCACTCATCCCACAGCACCCTGACCATGTCAGAGCCTAGGTAAACATACAGGTAAGCCATAGAAGAGCCTATGGCTTGAGTTGGTTAAACCAAAGGAGTACACAACTACAAACTTAGCTTAAACACACAGCATCCCCGACGCCAGCCTCCACACCATGCTGACTCCACGTGACTGCCCAAAGCCACGCTTACCCAGCGTACCCAAACATAGTTGGAAAATAAATCCCTAGCAGGATTTCTTTATAATTATAGTTTAACCTACTTTACAGTATACCCAAAAGCACATTATGGATTATAAAATTATTCTTTACAATTATAACATTCATACTATTATGGCACACTTCTCCACTATATGTACATTACAATGTCATGCAGAACCCTGCATAACATACCCTACCTTCATTTTGGTATAAGGCCACTGTGGACTTACTTTTAAAGACCTTCATCCGAGGGTCCAATCTGCTGGGCTACCTGATATACCCAGAGGTGACGCTTCAGTATTACCTACCGTGTGGGTACCTGGTGTATCTACCTGAGAAGCTCCAGCAATCGCCTGATCTCTACACATCTTCTTGCAATACGGCTGCAGATGGCCCTGTTTACGACAATAAGTACAGTAATAGGGTTTAAAGGCCCCCTGCCCATTTGACCTAGGTTGGATCCCTTGTCTCTGGGGAACTGGGCTCGTCCTACCTGTTCCTTGTAGTCCTGGACCTGTGACTGTGGACTTAAAACTTCCCTGGGCAGGTACTGGAGATTTAGGCTTAATCACACTCTGGTGGAGAATAGGCTGAGAAATATGTGGCTTAAACTTCTGAAATTTCTTATTCCTATTGGTGGATGGAGAAAACTTACCATTATTAGTATGTAGCGGGTGGAAACTACTACCAAATCTTTGGTTAGCTAAAAATCTGTCACCCAGCTCTAAAGCATTATTAAAATCATCAAGATCCTTCTTCTCAAGATATGCCTTAAGGTCAGGAGGAACATTACTCAAAAGATCCTCTAACAAAATTAAGGTAATTACACCCTCATAATTGCCTACCACCCCCTTTGAGCGACACCACCTATTTAGAAGTGACATCTTCTCCTTACCATATTCCACCAAATACTGCCCTGCTTGAATCTTTATCCTCTAAACTTCTGTCGGTACTTTTCTTGCAACATCTGATAATTCAGTAAAACTACCTCTTTCAGTTTGTTATAATGAGAATGGCTGGTCCCTCTAGAGAACTAACACCCTGTAACCCTTTACCAACTAGTTGGGTTCTTGCTTAAGTCGCCCATTCCGTTTCCAGCCAATCTTGGGATTTGGTCGTACTTTCGAATAACAGAAAGAACTGGTCTTGGTCTTTCTCTAGGAATCTGCGCACAAATTTTATAACTTTATCCAAATGAAAAACATCCCCCCTTGGGCCCGTGGCTTGTTCAGAGGCATCCTGGTTCTCCCTAGCACTTTCTTGAGCCCTCAAGACTACTAACTCTTTCTGTCCCTGGATCTTTGCACATTCTATCCTTAACCGGTCGTTTTCTTCTGCAACAAGGGAAAATTTCATTCAGAAAAATGGAGCTATTGCACATGCAAAGGAAAATTATTCCCTGAAAATTAGGTATTCATAACACCCTAAAAATCAGTACATAACTACGCAACTTAGCTTAAATATGCGGCGTCTCCGACGCCAGCCTAAATGTCATGCAGACGACACGTGACTGCCAAGAAGCCACGCTTACCCGCTAACCAAAACACAGTTGGAAAATAAATCCCTGGCAGGATTTCCTTATAATTACAGTTTAACATAATTTACAGTACCTCCAAATGCACAGTATGAATTATAAAATTATGCTTTACAATTATAACATTCATACTATTATGGTACCCTTCTCTACTGTATAAACATTACAATGTTATGCAGAACCCTGCAAAACACCTAGGGATTGGCAGAGGGCGTGCAAAGTTCCTTCGCATAAAGGCAAAGGGGACAAAAGACAGTGCAAAAATCATAGAGGGATAGGTCAGTTGAGTATACCTGTTAAAGTGTATGGGAGTTTTAAATTAAAAGGTAACATTTATGAAGGGATTCAGGGAAACCGGCAGGCCGGACTTGAGTCCTGGAGATGGGAAGTACATTGCCTGCACTCTGAAGGAGGGGTGTTAATGTTGCAGTTTAAACTGTAGCGTAAAACACCCTTCTGGCACCTCGCCTTGGTGGGAGTAGGCCGATGTGTTAATATATATATATATATATATATATATATATATATATATATATATATATATATATATATATATATATATATATATATATATATATATATATATACATATATACATATATATATACATATATATAGATATATAGATATATATATATATATATATATATATATATATATATATATATATATATATACATATGCAAAACAACCACTCTGAAAGAATAGAGAAATTCCAAGCGCTTTCGTGACTACTCACATTATCAAGGAACTATGAAAGTAAAGCATCCAAGGAAGCTATATAAGGGGTCTGGCCAACACCTCACTATCAGATCCCACAACGGTTAAACACCTGACGCGCGCCGAACCAACATTGGATAGGTCGTAATAAATGGTATAAAATACCGACACAATGGAAATATAAACACAAATGCAGTATAATGTGATCCTTTATTGACAACGTTTCACCCACACAGTGGGCTTTTTCAAGTCACACACGGATCTACCTGGGGTTGGAAGGTACGAGAGTATTTATAGTCAGAATGTTGAGGTCAGGTGAAGAATGCTGCATCTGATGATCCACCGGGTGGGGTTATAGAGTCTTGGGTAGCTTGGCAGGGGTATTGGAGAAGGTCTACAACTTGTCCAATACCCCTGCCAAGCTACCCAAGACTCTATAACCCCACCCGGTGGATCATCAGATGCAGCATTCTTCACCTGACCTCAACATTCTGACTATAAATACTCTCGTACCTTCCAACCCCAGGTAGATCCGTGTGTGACTTGAGAAAGCCCACTGTGTGGGTGAAACGTTGTCAATAAAGGATCACATTATACTGCATTTGTGTTTATATTTCCACTGGATAGGTCCTTTGCACAACTCACCCACAAACTATTCTACCCAAGAAAATTTAAAAATTATTATTTGTCCAGTGTATTATTAAATTCTTCCCAAATTCTATTAATTATAAATGGATCTAATTTATATAAACCAAAGGAAATATTCATATTATTGTCAAAACTGCTTTTTATGAAACAAGATTCAATTATATTCCTGTCGACCATGGACTTGCTTGATACTACTTTCTCAACTTTTTGAAAATCAATTGGATGGTTAAAATCTCCTACATGAATAAATAGAGCATTGGAATCTTGTCCAGTTCTAATGCTATATTTATGTTGTTTTAATCTTAGTTCGAGATTTTTACCAGTAAAAAAATCTCGAACTAAGATTAAAACAACATAAATATAGCATTAGAACTGGACAAGATTCCAATGCTCTATTTATTCATGTAAGAGATTTTAACCATACAAATAATCATTTTTTAAATATTCTTGGGTAGAATAGTTTATGGGTGAGTTGGGCAAAGGACCTATCCAGTTGTGTCGGCGCACGTCAGGTGTTTAGCCGTTGTGGGATCTGATAGTGAGGTGTTGGCCAGACGCCTTATATAGCTTCCTTGGATGCTTTACTTTCATAGTTCCTTGATAATGTGAGTAGTCACGAAAGCGCTTGAAATTTCTCTATTCTTTCAGAGCGGTTGTTTTGCATATTCTGAAATCACCTTTTACTGTGATCTTATTGCATATATATATATATATATATATATATATATATATATATATATATATATGTATATATACATATATACATATATACATATATAGGTTTATAAACTAAAAGAGGAGGCAGTTAGGGTAAGATATAAACAGCTATTGGAGGATAGATGGGCTAATGACAGCATAGGCAATGGGGTCGAAGAGGTATGGGGTAGGTTTAAAAATGTAGTGTTAGAGTGTTCAGCAGAAGTTTGTGGTTACAGGAAAGTGGGTGCGGGAGGGAAGAGGAGCGATTGGTGGAATGATGATGTGAAGAGAGTAGTAAGGGAGAAAAAGTTAGCATATGAGAAGTTTTTACAAAGTAGAAGTGATGCAAGGAGGGAAGAGTATATGGAGAAAAAGAGAGAGGTTAAGAGAGTGGTGAAGCAATGTAAAAAGAGAGCAAATGAGAGAGTGGGTGAGATGTTATCAACAAATTTTGTTGAAAATAAGGAAAAGTTTTGGAGTGAGATTAACAAGTTAAGAAAGCCTAGAGAACAAGTGGATTTGTCAGTTAAAAATAGGAGAGGAGAGTTATTAAATGGAGAGTTAGAGGTATTGGGAAAATGGAGGGAATATTTTGAGGAACTGTTAAATGTTGATGAAGATAGGGAAGCTGTGATTTCGTGTATAGGGCAAGGAGGAACAACATCTTGTAGGAGTGAGAAAGAGACAGTTGTGAGTGTGGGGGAAGTTCGTGAGGCAGTAGGTAAAATGAAAGGGGGTAAGGCAGCCGGGATTGATGGGATAAAAATAGAAATGTTAAAAGCAGGTGGGGATATAGTTTTGGAGTGGTTGGTGCAATTATTTAATAAATGTATGGAAGAGGGTAAGGTACCTAGGGATTGGAAGAGAGCATGCATATTTCCTTTCTATAAAGGCAAAGGGGATAAAAGAGAGTGCAAAAATTATAGGGGGATAAGTCTGTTGAGTATACCTGGCAAAGTGTATGGTAGAGTTATAATTGAAAGAATTAAGAGTAAGACGGAGAATAGGATAGCAGATGAACAAGGAGGCTTTAGGAAAGGTAGGGGTTGTGTAGACCAGGTGTTTACAGTGAAACATATAAGTGAACAGTATTTAGATAAGGCTAAAGAGGTCTTTGTGGCATTTATGGATTTGGAAAAGGCGTATGACAGGGTGGATAGGGGGGCAATGTGGCAGATGTTGCAGGTGTATGGTGTAGGAGGTAGGTTACTGAAAGCAGTGAAGAGTTTTTACGAGGATAGTGAGGCTCAAGTTAGAGTATGCAGGAAGGAGGGAAATTATTTCCCAGTAAAAGTAGGCCTTAGACAAGGATGTGTGATGTCACCGTGGTTGTTTAATATATTTATAGATGGAGTAGAACGAGAAGTAAATGCGAGGGTCTTGGCAAGAGGCGTGGAGTTAAAAGATAAAGAATCACATATAAAGTGGGAGTTGTCAAAGTTGCTCTTTGCTGATGACACTGTGCTCTTGGGAGATTCTGAAGAGAAGTTGCAGAGATTGGTGGATGAATTTGGTAGGGTGTGCAAAAGAAGAAAATTGAAAGTGAATACAGGAAAGAGTAAGGTTATGAGGATAACAAAAGATTAGGTGATGAAAGATTGGATATCAGATTGGAGGGAGGGAGTATGGACGAGGTGAATGTATTCAGATAGTTGGGAGTGGACGTGTCAGCGGATGGGTCTATGAAAGATGAGGTGAACCATAGAATTGATGAGAGGAAAAAGGTGAGTGGTGCACTTAGGAGTCTGTGGAGACAAAGAACTTTGTCCTTGGAGGCAAAGAGGGGAATGTATGAGAGTATAGTTTTACGAACGCTCTTATATGGGTGTGAAGCATGGGTGATGAATGTTGCAGCGAGGAGAAGGCTGCAGGCAGAGGAGATGTCATGTCTGAGAGCAATGTGTGGTGTGAATATAATGCAGAGAATTCGCTGTTAGGAAGTTAGGAGGAGGTGCGGGATTACCAAAACTGTTGTCCAGAGGGCTGAGGAAGGGTTGTTGAGGTGGTTCGGACATGTGGAGAGAATGGAGCGAAACAGAATAACTTCAAGAGTGTATCAGTCTGTAGTGGAAGGAAGGCGGGGTAGGGGTCGGCCTAGTAAAGGTTGGAGGGAGGGGGTAAAGGAGGTTTTGTGTGCGAGGGGCTTGGACTTCCAGCAGGCATGCGTGAGCGTGTTTGATAGGAGAGAATGGAGACAAATGGTTTTTAATACTTGACGTGCTGTTGGAGTGTGAGCAAAGTAACATTTATGAAGGGGTTCAGGGAAACCGGCAGGCCGGACTTGAGTCCTGGAGATGGGAAGTACAGTGCCTGCACTCTGAAGGAGGGGTGTTAATGTTGCAGTTTAAAAACTGTAGTGTAAAGCACCCTTCTGGCAAGACAGTGATGGAGTGAATGATGGTGAAAGTTTTTCTTTTTCTGGCCACCCTGCCTTGGTGGGAATCGGCCAGTGATAATATATATGAACACATTCAAAACACTCTCATACATCATCATTTGACACCTCCTTTTCTCAATATCTGTTAAGAAATATTCTCTCATCGACATCCTTTATCATCTCACTACAGAACAACCCACAGATTACTTCGAACACTCTCATAAATCATTTGAATACTCACATAAACACCTTTGGACATTTTCCAAACAACACTGAAACATTTCCAAGTCAACATTTTGATTACTCCCAAATGAGATTTGACATCTCTAATTTATCTACACTTACATATTTCATTAAATTACAACTCATCCCCCAAACTCCTCCCTCATTCTCCAGATTTTTACAACAGCATCACAAAAAACTAACTCAAACACTTTACTTTGAACAACACCAAAAACACCTTTGAATACTCCAAAAACGTCATTCGAACACAGCCAAATCACCACTGAATACTCCCAGAACACCTTCATAAATACTCTTGCACATCATTTGAACACCTTCAAAACACTCTCATAAATCATTGAATACTCACAAAAATACCTTTGAACATTTCCAAACAACACTGAAACACTTCCAAAATACACCACTGATTACTACTAATACACCACTGAATTCAGTCAAAACACCACCAAAATCACCATAAACTAAGATCAACATCACAGACTAACACCCATTTTCACACAAAGCCTCTCAAATCACTATAACAAAGACGATTACCAATTTCTATGAGTACACTCACCTCCAACTAAGATATAACATGAGCGCAAGAAACATGAACACAAACCAAACACACACGAACACTTACAACAGAATCACCTCTTTTTCGGTATCTCTGGTTCGATAACAACGCCCACAACCCACATCACCCACATCCCACAACACCCACAACCCACATTACCCACACCCCACAACACCCACAACAGCAACACACAACTTATAACCACTTTTCAGCATCTCTAGTTCGACAACAACACCCACAACCCACAACATTCACAAACCACAGCACCAACAACAACAACCCACTTATAAAGCCTTTTTTGGTATCTCTAGTTCGAAAAGAGTACCCGCAACCCACAACACCCACAACCCACAACACCCACAACCCACATCACCCACAACAACAACCCACTTATAACATCTTTTCGGTATCTCTAGTTCGACAACAGCACCCACAACTCACAACACCCACAACCCACAACACCCACAACCCACATCACCCACAACAACAACCCACTTATAACATCTTTTCGGTATCTCTAGTTCGACAACAACACCCACAACCCACAACATCCACAACTCACAACACCCCACAACCCACAACACCCACAACAACAACCCACTTATAACATCTTTTTCGATATCTCTAGTTCGACAACAATACCCACAACCCTCATCACTTACCAATTTATTCACAATTTTTCCTCTTCGAACACAAATTTTTCCCCTTCTTTTTATTGAATCTTAAAATGTAATGCACATTCCTCCCTACATTACTAAAATTCTAATAAAATCCTCTCCATACCCACCTCCTTGTATCTACATAAATTAATATTACACTCACAACAACTAATCATCTCACTACCCAACTACTGCGACATGTTTCTACACACTCCAATCTTTTCCAGTGTATCATAACTTTTCACTTCTATAATTTCTTTTATAATATTCACACATTACCTTTATTTTCAGTAAAATCCCCCCATATTTCATTAAATTTTTAATTCAACCCTCTCCATTCCCCTCTCCATCTCACCCACATTTCTTCACACCCACTCACCCGTCTCCCAACACACCTCTTCAGAACAAACACAAAAATCACATTTCACATCCATAAATGCATCTCATCACCCATCTCAAATCCACTAAAATCACTGTAACCAATATATTCACAAAATTATATGACCAACAAACACACACAGACAACTCTCTTTACTTTGAACACCTTCAAAACACTCTCATACATCAACATTTGACACCACCTTTTCTCATTATCTCTTAAGAAATATTCTTTCATCGACAACCTTTATCATCTCACTACAGAACAACCCACAGATTACTTCGAACGCTCTCATAAATCATTTGAATACTCACATAAACACCTTTGGACATTTTCCAAACACACTGAAACATTTCCAAGTCAACATTTTGATTACTCCCAAATGAGATTTGACATCTCTAATTTATCTACACTTACATATTTCATTAAATTACAACTCATCCCCCAAACTCCTCCCACACTCTCGAGATTTTTACAACAGTATCACAAAAACTAACTCATACACTTATGTCATGAGACATTACCAACACTAACACACACACACACACACTTTACTTTGTACAACACCAAAAACATCATCAATTACCTTTGATTACTCCAAAAACATCATTTGAACACATTCAAGAAACATCATCAAACTCCTTTGAATACTCCCAAAACACAACTGAATACTACCAAAACAGCACCGAATACTGCCCAAACAACACTAAAAATCACCAGAAACAAGGATCAACACCACCAACTAACACCCATTTTATAGAAATCCCCTCAAATCACTATAACCAAGACGATCCCACTCACCACAGATTATTATATATGAGCGCAAAAAAAAAAATTCTCATAAATCTTTTGAATACTCACAAAAAACACCTTTGAACATTTCCAAACAACACTCAAACACTTACAGCAGGATCACCACCAACTGAAAACATAACATGTACACACACACACAAAAAAACTAAGACATCCATCAACTATCATCAATGACCAATCATTTTTATAAACATTCACACAATAAATCACAATCACCAACTCCATTCAATATCTAATACACTCCTCTCACTACCACCAACACATAGCAGCACAGATAGGGATACCTCCCATGACATCACACTCCATCCTGTGATTACTTGGCGATGTCACACCCCACTTTTACTTCATTTAACTTATTGAGAGGAAGCTACTTGTTTCAACCTGTTATATCTCCAATATCTAAGATCACCACAATCAAGATGTTTACCAAATTCTATAATCCCACCACTAAGATCACACATTTTTGTACACATTCTCTTAAAACATCATGATAACGATCATCACTAAAACTATCTATACTTTTACTAAGATCACATAACATTTTGTCTTCTCTAACTCACTCACCAATTTACATTCTCATTCACACTTACACATTTCATTAACCAAAATTACATCTCATCCACCAAACTCCTCCCTCATTCTCCAGACTTTACAACATTAGCACAAAAAAAAACTGACTCATACACATATGACATGAGACATTACCACAACTAACACACTGACTAACTTTGAACCAACTCTGAGCATCACCAAAACACCACTGAACATCTTCAAAAAATACTCTGCACATCACTGAACACCTTCAAAAACACCATCAAACACCTCCGAATACTCCCAAAACACTACTGATTACTACCAAATCACCACTGAATACTACCAAAACACCGTCAAAATCGCCAGAAACTAAGTTTAGCATCACCAGCTAATACCCATTTTATAGAAATTCCCTCAAATCACTATAACCAAGAACTCCCTCCCCATGGGCGCAAAAAAAAAGAAAAACTTTAGCACAAACCTAATACACAAACACTTAGTACATGATCACCATCAACTGAAAACATATCTTGTACACACATAAATCTAAGACAACCACCAACAACAATCACCCTTGTTCATTTACCTCAAAAATCACTAATATCACAGAAAACTCTCATTTTTTATAAACATTCACACAAAAAATCATATTTGACAATATCTAAGTGCACTCACCTCACTACCACCAACACACAATGTCACACTTCTCAGGACCGGAGAGGTCACCTCCAGTGACGTCACACTCCCATCTGTGTTTACTTGGTGGTCAGTAACATCACACCCAACCCACCTTGTTTCAACCTGTTGTACCCACAATATCTAAGAACACTATAACCAAGACGATTACCAGATTTTATGACCCAACCACTAATATCACAGAAAACACTCATTTTTATAATTATTCACACAAAAATCACGATCACCATTCCATATCATGTTTACCATCATCTATCAACACTCATCACCAAGATCACCAAAAATCTAAGATCATGCATCTCAAAACTACTATGATCACTGAAAACACTTATTTTTTAAGCATTCGCACAAAAATAAGACATACACAAAAAATAACACGACACTTCCACCAACATCTATAACATAACATGAGCACTATATCATATCACCAAACCTATACTTGACATATTGACAATAAATATAAGACATAAGCACAAAAAAATTTACCATGTCATGAGACATTACCAGAATTAAGTCACACACCTCCAACTAATACACAATCAGTGGTGATTTGGTAGTAATCAGTAGTGTTTTGGGAGTATTCAGAGGTGTTTGATGGTATTTTTGAAGGTGTTCAAATGATGTGCAGAGTATTTTTTGAAGATGTTCAGTGGTGTTTTGGTGATGTTCAGAGTTGGTTCAAAGTTAGTCAGTGTGTTAGTTGTGCTAATGTCTCATGTCATATGTGTATGAGTCAGTTTTTTTTTTGTGCTAATGTTGTAAAGTCTGGAGAATGAGGGAGGAGTTTGGTGGATGAGATGTAATTTTGGTTAATGAAATGTGTAAGTGTGAATGAGAATGTAAATTGGTGAGTGAGTTAGAGAAGACAAAATGTTATGTGATCTTAGTAAAAGTGTAGATAGTTTTAGTGATCTTCGTTATGATGATGTTTTAAGAGAATGTGGTGGGATTATAGAATTTGTTAAACGTCTTGATTGTGGTGATCTTAGATATTGGAGATATAACAGGTTGTAACAAGTAGCTTCCTCTCAATAAGTTAAATGAAGTAAAAGTGGGGTGTGACGTCGCCAAGTAAACACAGGATGGAGTGTGAAGTCATGGGAGGTATCCCTATCTGTGCTGGTATGTGTTGGTGGTAGTGAGAGGAGTGTATTAGATATTGTATGGAGTTGGTGATTGTGATTTTTTGTGTGAATGTTTATAAAAATGAGTGGTCGTTGATGATAGTTTATGGATGTCGTAGTTTTTTTTTGTGTGTGTACATGTTGTGTTTTCAGTTGGTGGTGATCCTGCTGTAAGTGTTTCGATGTTGTTTGGAAATGTTCAAAGGTGTTTTTTGTGAGCATTCAAATGATTTATGAGAATGTTTTTTATTTTTTGCGCTCATGATATATAATAGTCTGAGGTGAGTGGGATCGTCTTGGTTATAGTGATTTGAGGGGATTTCTATAAAATGGGTGTTAGTTGGTGGTGTTGATCCTAGTTTCTGGTGATTTTTAGTGTTGTTTGGGCAGTATTCGGTGCGTGTTTGGTAGCGATCAGTGGTGTTTTGGGAGTATTCAAAGGAGTTTGATGATGTTTCTTGAATGCATTCAAATGATGTTTTTGGAGTAATCAAAGGTAATTGATGATGTTTTTGGTGTTGTACAAAGTAATGTGTGATGTGTGTGTGTTAGTGTTGGTAATGTCTCATGACGTAAGTGTATGAGTTAGTTTTTGTGATACTGTTGTAAAAATCTCGAGAGTGTGGGAGGAGTTTGGGGGATGAGTTGTAATTAATGAAATATGTAAGTGTAGATAAATTAGAGATGTCAAATCTCATTTGGGAGTAATCAAAATGTTCACTTGGAAATGTTTCAGTGTGTTTGGAAAATGTCGAAAGGTGTTTATGTGAATATTCAAATGATTTATGAGAGTGTTCGAAGTAATCTGTGGGTTGTTCTGTAGTGAGATGATAAAGGTTGTCGATGAGAGAATATTTCTTAAGAGATATTGAGAAAAGGTGGTGTCAAATGATGATGTATGAGAGTGTTTTGAAGGTGTTCAGAGTAAAGTGAGTTGTCTGTGTGTGTTAGTTGGTCATAGAATTTTGTGAATATCTTGGTTACAGTGATTTTAGTGGATTTGAGATGGGTGATGAGATGCATTTATGGATGTGAAATGTGATTTTTGTGTTTGTTCTGAAGAGGTGTGTTGGGAGACCGGTGAGTCGGTGTGAAGAAATGTGGGTTAGATGGAGAGGGGAATGGGGAGGGTTGTATTAAAAATTTAATGAAATATGGGGGTATTTTACTGAAATTAAAGGTAATGTGTGAATATTATAAAAGAAATTATAGAAGTGAAAAGTTATGATACACTGGAAAAGATTGGAGTGTGTAGAAACATGTCGCAGTAGTTGCGTAGTGAGATGATTAGTTGCTGTGAGTGTAATATTAATTTATGTAGATACAACGAGGTGGGTATGGAGAGGATTTTATTTGAATTTTAGTAATGTAGGGAGGAATGTGCATTACATTTTAAGATTCAATAAAAAGAAGGGGAAAAATTTGTGTTCGAAGACGAAAAATTGTGAATAAATTGGTAAGTGATGAGGGTTGTGGGTATTGATGTCGAACTAGAGATATCGAAAAAGATGTTATAAGTGGGTTGTTGTTGTGGGTGTTGTGGGTTGTGGGGTGTTGTGAGTTGTGGATGTTGTGGGTTGTGGGTGTTGTTGTCGAACTAGAGATAACGAAAAGATGAAGATTGAGACACTTATGCAGCATATGGGAATCTTTATTCAGGAAACGTTTCGCAACACAGTGGCTTCATCAGTCCAATACAAAGAGGAAGGCGTAAGGAGAGGAGGAGAATGAGGTAATCAGTCCCTCAACCTGGAGTCGATGTGTACAGTCCATCAATCTTGTAGAATGTACAGCATATTGCCGTAGACGTGGCTTATATACTGTAGTGAGGTGACGTGAAGCAGGTGGAGGCGGGGTCATAGTGGTACCATCCACTAGTCGAAGTAGGTCTTCGTCCAAAGGTTGAACAAGTGTTGAAGAATAACAAGATCCCATGACGCTGCAGTGTCTCAACCTGGAGTCGATGTGTACAGTCCATCAATCTTGTAGAAT
>NC_091333.1:27379439-27399439 GCF_038502225.1 Cherax quadricarinatus | reverse complement strand
CTACATCATATCTTGTATACTTATTTATCCTCCTTTTCTTAAAATATGTATTACCTATAACTAAACCCCTTTCTATACAAAGTTCAATCAAAGGGCTCCCATTAACATTTACACCTGGTACCCCAAACTTACCTACCACACCCTCTCTAAAAGTTTCTCCTACTTTAGAATTCAGGTCCCCTACCACAATTACTCTCTCACTTGGTTCAAAGGCTCCTATACATTCACTTAACATCTCCCAAAATCTCTCTCTCTCCTCTGCATTCCTCTCTTCTCCAGGGGCATACACGCTTATTATGACCCACTTCTCGCATCCAACCTTTACTTTAATCCACATAATTCTTGAATTTACACATTCATATTCTCTTTTCTCCTTCCACTACTGATCATTCAACATTACTGCTACCCCTTCCTTTGCTCTAACTCTCTCAGATACATATATATATATATATATATATATATATATATATATATATATATATATATATATATATATATATATATATATATATATATATGTATATATATATATATACATATATATATATATATATATATATATATATATATATATATATATATATATATATATATATATATTATTGTAACCCCGAACGAGTGGTATTGATCAATAACAACACTGCACAGGCCAAGGATTCGAACCCACGTTGTACTGGCCTGCCTCATGGTAAGCAAGAACCACATGACGCTTTAAACCATGGGACCACCCAACCCTAGGGTTGGGTGGTCCTGTAGTTTAAAGCGTCATTTGGTTCTCGCTTACCATGAGGCAGGCCAGTACAACGTGGGTTCGAATCCTTGGCTTGTGCAGTGTTGTTATATATATAAATACAGGATTCGAACCTGCAAACTTAGCATCAGAGTACATAGTACCTTAGCGACATAGCCAGATATTTCAACAGCTCTATTATTTCCGATGCTCTCTTGTTCCTGAGCTTCACTTCATTGTATTTTTGGTTGTGTATTAGGTATGTATGTGTTCCATATAATTATTATAACATAGTTTTGCAACAACGAACTACAGTATTTCTTATTGCTCGCCAGGTTACAGTGTAAACAAGGATGGCGAAGATGAGGCAGATACAAGTGTTAATGTTGAGGCTGGTGCTGATGACTGCGCTTGTCTTGCTGCTCCTGAGTCCTTACTTGCTGCCACGCTTACACTTACCACCATTAGCATCATTATTAAAACCACAAGCACCACTACCATTATCACAAACACCAGCACCACCACATCAAAAGACTAAGGAACACCACCCAGTCTATGACAAAAGCTGCTACAAGTACCACGCAAACCTCACTGCCGAGAACATATGTTGCAGGGCAACCAACTTCAGTGATTCTTTCAGTGTGATCCACAAGTGTATTATAGAGGCCAACACTCACCTGCTGAACAAGGAGAGGTGAGTAACTAAGATGGTGCAGGTTAACAAGATTGATCCACAAGTGTGTTACAGAGACCAACACTCACCTACTGAACAAGGAGAGGTGAGTAACTAAGATGGTGCAGGTTAACAAGATTGATCCACAAGTGTGTGACCAACACTCACCTGCTGAACAAGGAGAGGTGAGTAACTAAGATGGTGCAGGTTAACAAGATTGATCCACAAGTGTATTACAAAGGCCAACACTCACCTGCTAAACAAAGAGATGTTAGTATGTAAGGTTAACAAGAATTCCTTTGATCCAGGAGGGTTAGCTAGAACATAATACACTATTAAAGAAATATTGATTTAAAGTTTAAGCAAAACGGGTTAGATTTATTTCTGTGTTGAGTTGGTCGGGAAATTAAGCGATTATCAAGTAGACTGGTTTATGACCTTGACCTGATAATGAATGTACATTTAATCCACAGTGCAAGTATATCTAGTAATAGTCTAGAAGATGCCACAAGATATCCTGTCTGGGATTAGCGTGGGGTGTTACCTAGCACCCTGCCTTGTTGTAATGCTTTAAAATTTTAGGTTAAAGTGTTGAAAAGGAGATTCTACTTCTTCAGGAGAAAAATAGGAGGCTGAAGCTTCGTCTAGATGAGTTTGGGAGCGAGTGTGAGATGGTTGTAGCTGGTGAGGAGGAAAATGTTACCAGCAGTGATTTGGAGAGTGGCAGCTGCTTTAAGTGGCAAGTGGTTCACAATTCAGGAAGAAGGATGACAAGGGAGGTTAATAGAGAAGATGTGAAGGTAGGAAATCGATTCTCTGTTCTCCAGGACGAATGCATTTTAGTGGTTAGTGTGACTAAAGGTACCACTAACTCCCCTGCTTAACAAGGTAAGAATAAACCATACCACGGGCGGGGATAGAACCCGCGATCAGAGAGTCTCTAAACTCCAGACCGTCGCGTTAGCCACTGGACCAGCTAACCACAATAAGATTCGTCCAACTAGGAATATTTCTACACCATAGGAATATACCTAGAAATATACCTAGTTGGACGAATCTTATTGTGGCTAGCTGGTCCAGTGGCTAACGCGACGGTCTGGAGCTTTGAGACTCTCTGATCGTGGGTTCTATCCCCGCCCGTGGTATGGTTTGTTTGCAATCCTGTCATTACGATTTCGTGAGTCAAGGTAAGAATATTCTGATTGTGGGGGATTCTCAGGTAAGATATATGGCCCGTGCTTTTCGTAACAGAGATAGGAAGGTCAGACAGATGGTGAGTCTCCCAGGAGCTGGTGTTGGTGATATAGTCAGCAGGTTGGATAATATTATGTCAGGCAATGGGAACAAGCCCATTATCCGTTTTACTGCTGGTGGAAATGACATCGGGAATGGTAGGAGACAGGAGCCCCTGGATAAGTATAGGTCAGCCATAGATGTAGTCAGGTCAAAGTGAGGGATCACACTCATATGTATCGTCTTGCCTAGAAGAGGAGTGGACAATTGGAATAAATTGCTGGCTAGATAGGTACTGCAAGGACCTTGCAATTCCATTCATTGATAACTGGAACATATTCTATGGCAAGCATAATATGAATGCAAGGAACGGGGTTTGATTGGAACAATGTGACAGGAAATCTTGAGTCTAGTGACTTTCTTGATACGGCTCAGAATTGCTTTTTAAAATAGTTTGTGAAAGAACCAACTAGAGGAAACAATCTACTTGAATTGGTTCTTACCAACAAAGAATCACTAATTAATAATCTTGAGGTTAATAATGATGAGCTAGGGGAAAGTGATCACAAATCGCTTAGTTTCAGTATATCATAGAATTACCCGGATAACTGCAATCAAATCTCTGTCCCAAACTTTCGCTTGGTCGATTTCATTGGACTGAAAACTTACCTGGGTCGGCTAATTGGGATGTCCTGACTATGGGTCAGGTAGGTGGTGTTGGTTATCAATATGACGGCTTTCAGAGCATAGCTCTAGCTGCCCAGACAACTTTTGTTCCGAGTAGGGAAATTAGATCTAACAAAAATGATCCCAAATGGATGAACAATAAATTAAAACATCTCATTGGTCAAAAGAGAGGCATATATAGGCGTATCAAAAGAAAGGAGGGGCAGTTAAAAAATCAATATATTCAATTAAAGAGAGAAATAAAAAAGGAATAAGAAAAGCAAAAAGGGATTATGAGGCTAAGGTCGCAAGGGATTCGAAGACTAACCCAAAAGGGTTCTTTCAGGTATACAGAAGTAAGATTAGGGACAAGATAGGCCCACTTAAGAGTAACTCTGGTCAGATCACTGAGAGTGATAAGGATATGTGTGAAATTTTAAATTCTTACTTCCTCTTAGTTTTTACTCAGGAAGATACTAGCGAAAGTCCAGAAATAATAGATTGTGTAGAACAGGACGATAATAAACTATGCACGATGCGGTAATTAGTGACATGGTCCTCAGACAAATAGAGAAATTAAAAGCTAACAAATCCCCAGGCCCTGATGAACTGTTTGCAAGGGTGTTAAAGGAATGTAAAGAGAACTTAGCATACCTTTTTAACATATCACTACAAACTGGCATAGAGCCTGAAAATTGGAAAATGGCAAATGTAATACCTATTTACAAGGCAGGTGACAGGTCCTTAGCTTCGAACTATGGGAAAATTTATGGAATCAATAATAGCCGAAGCAATTCGTAGCCATCTCGAAAGGCATAAATTGATTAATGAATCTCAGCGCGGTTTTACAAGGGGGCGTTCCTGTCTTATGAATTTACTAACTTTCTTCGCTAAGGTATTTGAGGAGGTAGATTATGGTATCGAATATGATATTGTGTATATGGACTTCAGTAAGGTTCGATAGAGTTCCACATCAGAGGCTAGTGAGGAAACTTAAGGCACACGAAATAGGAGGAGAAATTTTTTCCTGGGTTGAGGCATGGTTGACGAATAGGCAGCAGAGAATTTGCATAAATGGGGAGAAATCAGAATGGGGGCACGTCACAAGCGGTGTTCCACATGGGTCAGTGTTGGGCACCTTGTTTTTCACAATCAACATAAACGACATAGATGAGAGAATAAAGAGCGACATAAGCAAATTTACTGATGACACGAAAATAGGCCATCCAATTCATTCTAATGAGGACACTAGAGCACCCCAGGATGATTTGAATAGACTGATGCAGTGGTCGGAGAAGTGGCAGATGCAGTTTATTATAGACAAATGCAATGTTCTGAATGTTGGACAGGAAAATAACCATGCCACATATAAACTAAATAATGTAGATCTTAATATTACAGATTGCATAAAGGCTTTAGAAATTCTGGTTAGTAGTAATCGAAAACCAAGACAGCAGTGCATTAGTGTTCACAATAAAGCTAACAGAATCATTGACTTCATAGCAAGAAGTATAAATAATAGAAATCCTCAGGTTGTTCTTCAACTCTACATATCTTTGGTTAGCCTTCATTTAGATTATGCTGCACAGTTTTGGTCAACGTATTACAGAATGGATATAAATGCACTGGGAAACGTACAAAGGAGGATGACAGAGTTCATCCCATGTAACAGAAATCTTCCCTATGAGGATAGACTGAAGGCCCTGAACCTGCACTCTCTAGAAAGGCTTAGAATTAGGGGGATATGATTGAGGTTAATAAATGGAAAACAGGAATTAATAAAGGGGATGTAAATAGCATGATAAAAATATCTAACCTAGACAGGACTCACAGCAATGGCTTTAAATTGAAAAAATTCAGATTCAGGATGGATATAGGAAAGCACTGGATTGGTAATAGAGTTGTGGATGAGTGGAACAAACTCCTGAGTACCGTCATAGACGCTAAGACCTTGTGTAGTTTTAAAAATAGGTTGGATAAATACATGAGTGGGTATGAGTTGAACCTGACTAGCTTGTGCTACTAGATCGGATGCACTGCTCCTCCCTAAGTGACGTGTCTAACCTCACTAGATAAAGGCATTGGCTTAAGTCGGTGGGAGAATTGGAGCTGCCTCGCATAGGCCAGTAGGCCTGTTGCAGTGTTCCTTCTTTCTTATGTTCTTAAGATATCGGAAATTTTTCTCTGCCTCACACTCAGAGAAATTAAATAATTCCACCGTACGAATAACAACAGCCGGACAGAGGATAACGCAAACATCCAGGCGAAGTCACAGAGTAACCTAACTTCCGACAACATTCCTGCTTAACCAGACGGAGTAGATGAGTAAGTAGATTTCTTCAGTCAAATACAGAGACAGCAGTGAAGTGGTGAGGTAAAGATGATGTAATCAGTCTATTAACATTTTCAAAGTTGATAAACTGGATCATCATCATTTACCTCGCCACTGTTCCTGCTGTCTTACTATATACTTCACTCTGTAGTTGACTGAGTCTACCGTGTAGGCACAACTTCTTAACAAAACAAATAACAAACTGCTGCACATGTCTTGCACGTCTACTCGTCGGTATTGTATATCCTTGTCATAATAATAAGAGGCCGAGTGAAGGCGAGATAAATTATAACACAATGAAAGACGACGACGTAAGTGAACTAACTATACGAGAAGGTTATTCAGTCACCAAAGACAATACTTATGTCGTATGTCGAAAATACTGAGAAAGAGGCGAACAAATTGGACACTAGGAAGTCCAAGAGATCCCAGATATCACATTGTGAACGTAAGAAGGTAGGATAGCTTTCATCTGACAATGTTTACAAACTATTTTAAATATAAAAAGAAATATCTTAATTAAAGGAAGGGAAGGTGTATACATCAGGATATGATTAACATTCAATGTATAAAGTTGGATCCAAATGTACTGACGACAGTAGTGAAAAACTCACTGCACAACAAGCTGTTACTGGCAGAACATTTCGATTTGTGTGGAATTTTGTGTATTTGGCTCAATGTGGAAAATGACACTTGTGCGCCGTTCAGAATATTTATTAAAATAAACGTTTCGCCAAGAGCGGCTTCATCAGTCCAGAGGAAGTCACTAGTGGCGAAATGTTTTCCTTAATAAATGAACGGAACTATACACAAACATCCTTTTACACATTGAGCTAAATGCTATTACCATTTACAACAATTTGGCTTAATGGTCTTTGGATAAATATCCGCTCCGATCCAATTGATCAAGTTTAAGTTCACGAGCCTTTGTGTCAAGTTTACAATTCAAGATAATTCTGTCGAGTTCACAGTTCAAGATGCTTCTCTGAAGTTCATAGTTCAAGAAACTTCTGTGTACACAAATAACCCACACATAGAAGAAAGGAACTTACGACGTTTCGGTCCGACTTGGACCATTTACAAAGTCACACTAACGAGAAGTGGAGAAGGACGGGAATATATAGGCAGGAAGAGGTAGTGGTGGTAGTAGTAGTAGTAGTAGTAGTAGTAGTAGTAGTAGTAGTAGTAGTAGTAGTAGTAGTAGTAGTAGTAGTAGTAGTGGTGGTGGTAGTAGTAGTAGTGGAGACTAAAGGAGGAGGAGCCAGTCAAATACAAAGAAAGGGGAGCACTGCAAGGGAGCTGGGTGCCCACAGAGGGAGAGCAAGTACACAGAGGTGGGGGGAAGGGGAAGTAATGAAATAAATAATGAAGGAACAGAAACACAAGACAGAAGAAAGAAAGAACCCAGGGGAGAAAAAAAAGGAAATAGGAAAGGAGAAGAAGGAGAAAAAGAAAAAACGAGGAATCAGGTTAAGTCACGGGTGTTCTGAAGTTAGGAGCATTTTACAATGTAGTGGAAGAGGAAGGCATCTACAGAGACGAAGCCAGGACTAAGACTCATACAAGGAAAGTTGTGTATTAGGGAGAATTCAACCAGACGGCGACTATTGAAGTTGGAAGTAGGGAAGACAGTTTTATCAGAAGACCAGTCAATAGGATGACTGTGATCTCTGACGTGACAGAACAGAGCATTGTTAGTGTCGACAAGCCTAACACTATTTTTGTGTTCCCTAAGTTTGTCAGAAAGAGATCGACCAGTTTCTCCAAAGTATTGAAGAGGACAGGAGGAGCAAGAAATAGAGTAGACACCAGGAACATCTGTAGAGGGAGGAGAGGTATGAACGAGAATAGTGCGAAGAGTGTTAGTCTGGCGGAAAGTAAGCTTGATGTCTAAGGGACGGAGAGAACTGTTGAGATTAGAAAGACCGGAAATGTAAGGAAGGCAGAGGACAGGAGAGTTCCCAGAAGTAGAGAGTTTGGGAGAGAAAAAATTACGTTTAGCACGTGAGAGGGCAGAGTCTATGAAATGGGAAGGGTAGCCAAGACGGGAAAACGAATTATGAAGAGTGGAAATTTCTGCTGGAAGGAACTGAGGGTCACAGATGCGGAGGGCACGGAGAAAGAGGGAGATAAGAACACTTTTCTTGACAGGGGAAGCATGATAGGAAAAGTAGTGAATGTACATGCCACTGTGCATAAGTTTGTGGTAAACGGAAAAAAAACCTGTCTGAGCGGTGGACATGAATATCAAGGAATGGAAGCAAGGAATTAGATTCCCATTCAGCTTTAAACTTAATGGAAGGGGCAAGATTATTAAGAGCTTCAAGAAAAGGTTGGAAGAGACTGGAGTCACGAGGCCACAGAGCATCTACATAGCGGAGTCAGAGTGAAGGGCGCACATCGATGGTAGGAAGAAGAACAGTCTAGAAGTATTCCATGTAAAGATTAGCAAAGACAGGAGAGAGAGGAGAACCCATAGCGACACCGAAGGTTTGAGAATGTTTCCCTTGAAAAGAAAAGGAATTAGAGTCCACACAGAGGCGGATAAGATCAAGACATCAATAGGTATAGGGAGATTTAGAAACCCTTCACGGGCCTTCTCTCTAAGAAAATCAAGGACATCATCGAGAGGGACATTGGTGAAGAGGGACTCAATGTCAAGACTAAGCGTCTTACAGGTCGGGAGAGAGCGAACCCGTTCAACGAAGTATTGAGAGTGACGGAGGTGGGCAGGAGAAAAAGTACGAAGAAAGGGAGTGAGTTTTTTTTTTGTCTCCTCTGGGTTGTCCTTCTTTCTTCTGTCTTGCGTTTCTGTTCCTTCATTATTTATTTCATTACTTCCCCTTCACCCCACCTCTGTGTACTTGCTCTCCCTCTGTGGGCACCTAGCTCCCTTGCAGTGCTCCCCATTCTTTGTATTTGACTGGCTCCTCCTTCTTTATTCCCCACTGCTACTACTACCAATACCAATACTACTACTACTACTACTACTATTACTACTACTACTACTACTACTACTACTACTACTACTACTACTACTACTACTACTATTACTACTACTACTACTACTACTGCTGCTGCTGCTGCTACTGCTACTACCACCACTACCTCTTCCTGCCTATATATAGCCGTCCTGCTCCACTTCTGGTTAGTGTGACTTTGTAAATGGTCCAAGTCCGACCAAAACGTAGTCGTAAGCTTCTCTCTTCTATGTGCGGGTTATTTGTGTATCGCTCCAGTCACGGTATTGTGCCTTTTTTTGTTATTTTTTTAACTCCCATGTAGTTCACAATTCAAGGTGCTACTGTGTAGTTCACAATTCGAGATGCTACTGTGGAGTTCATAGTTCAAGAAGTTTCCATCTTAAGTAAGTAAGTAAGTTTATTCAGGTATACACAAATACAGTTACATAGAATTATCATACATAGCAGCATATGTGTAGAGAACCTGGGATAAACCAAAAAAGTCAGAGTGACTTATTTCCATTGGGGTCCTTGTCGGTATCACTATACCATATCTCAGAAAAAGATTTTCTGAGTCGTTACATAATGATAACTAAGAGTAGCCTCATTCAAGTTATAATGTAATTAGCGAGTATTAATTAATGTTCTGCATTGTACTAGCCTTGTGTAAGGTAAGTCGTGTAAGCTGGGATAAAAGTAATCGTAGATACTAAACTAAATTACTCCATATATAACTTGGCTTAAGCTCTTTTAGAATGTTGTATATTATTAGTCTATAGAGGTTTCATCACTAAATTAGACTTATAGTTTAAAGTTGGTAGGTGAATGTTTCAGGCATCGTCGGGTACAGGCATAAGAGTCATGTTACTGCCTATATTCGACTCTCTCTCTCCACGCCGTTCTCCCAAGTCTGAATCTGGCTGGAAAACTCTTAGTGTTTCCAATGCTCTGAGATAGTCTTTCCACTGTTCTATGTTTGTCTTTTACTGAGGGCACGTCACAAGCGGTGTTCCACAGGTGTCATTGTTGGGCCCTATTTAGTTCACAATTTACACAAACGACATAAATGAAGGAATAAATAACGACATAACCAACTTTGCTGATGGCACCAAAATAGGCCGTCTAATTCATTCTAATTAGGACATTAGAACACTCCAGGAAGATTTGAATAGACAGATGCAGTGGCCGGAGAAGTGGTAGATACAATTTAAAATAGATAAATGCAAAGTTCTGAACATTGGACAGGAAAATAACTATGCCACATATAAACTAAATAACGTAAATCTTAATATTACTGATTGCGAAAAAGATTTAGGAGTTCTGGTTAGCAGTAATCTGAAACTAAGACAACTGTGCTGAAATGTTCGCAATAAAGCTAGCAGAATTCTTGGCTTCATATCAAGAAGCATAAATAATAGGAGGCCTCGGGTTGTTCTTCAACTTTATATATCCTTTGTTAGGCCTCATTTAGATTATGCTGCACAGTTGTGGTCACCGTATTACAGAATGGAGATAAATGTACTGGAAAATGTGCAGAGAAGAATAACAAGGTTGATCCCATGTATCAGAAATCTTCCCTATGAGGACAAACTGAGGGCCCTGAATCTGCATTAGGTAGCGTATATACATATTTATACTAAAACGCCCTGGATAAAGATGTCACAGGGTAGCATTACAAGAGTAGGAATATTTAAAAATATTCGGGACTGAAACTTTTTAGATTAAAACTCTAATCGAAATACCATGGCAAAAAAAAAATCTTCATTTTTACAGAAGCAATAGTACTGGTGCTAAAGATGGTGCTGTTGTTGGTGGTAACGCTGCAGGTGGTGGTGGAACAGCTGGCAGAAGTGAACTATGGTCAATATTTGGTGATTCTCACATGCGTTACCTCTTCGCTTCATTTCTCACAAGATTCAGGAGCCCCACCCTCCAGTACCGACTAAATGCAGTGAGTAATTTTCACTCCCTGATTTACAGAATTGTTTAATGCATTTGCAGAAATCAATGCAGATAATTTTAACAAAATTGTTTGCACACACAGGGCGAATGGTTGAATGGAACCGAGCTTGAGACATTTCTGCATGGGGATAAATTATGGCAAGACATTCAGATGCGCGATGTGAAAATCAACTTTCGAATGAACTACAACTTTGACAAATTGCTGAAGAAGCTGCCGAATAAGATGGCAGAGTGGGAGGAGAACCGTCCAAAAACACCCACACTTGTAATCCTTGGTCAGTTCTCGTTATTCTTCTGATATTTTGTATTCAAGTGTAGCTTTTTTACGTTTTTTTTCTGTTTAAGGACAATGGATCACCTAAGTTTTACCAGCTTCTTCAAACAAGATTTATTATAGTTATGCAAATTTTTGGTAAACACTTTTATATTCTGCACTAAAACTAACCTTCCAACCTAACCTAATCTTGTTAAAATTGATGCATTAAAAAAATATGTTAATTCGCTTATCCTGCCTAAGAATTTACTAAACTATTTTTCACCACTCTATAATCTTTGTTTCTATCTTTGCTAAAACAATTCTTCCACTACCATAGTACCTGCAAATACCGCTACTCATCCAGATACCATCCACAACTATCAGTGTCTCCTACAACACAACATGCTACACTGTCCATCCAGGTGTCATCCACAACTATCAGTGTCTCCTACAACACAATATGCTACACTGTCCATCCAGGTGTCATCCACAACTATCAGTGTCTCCTACAACACAACATACTACACTGTCCATCCAGGTGACATCCGCAACTATCAGTGTCTCCTACAACACAACATACTACACTGTCCATCCAGGTGTCATCCACAACTATCAGTGTCTCCTTCAACACAACATACTACACTGTCCATCCAGGTGTCATCCACAACTATCAGTGTCTGCTACAACACAACATACTACACTGTCCATCCAGGTGTCATCCACAACTATCAGTGTCTCCTACAACACAACATACTACACTGTCCATCCAGGTGGCATCCACAACTATCAGTGTCTCCTTCAACACAACATACTACACTGTCCATCCAGGCTTCATCCACAACTATCAGTGTCTCCTACAACACAACATACTACACTGTCCATCCAGGTGTCATCCACAACTATCAGTGTCTCCTACAACACAACATACTACACTGTCCATCCAGGTGCCATCCACAACTATCAGTGTCTCCTACAACACAACACACTACACTGTCCATCCAGGTGTCATCCACAACTATCAGTGTCTCCTACAACACAACATACTACACGGTCCATCCAGGTGTCCTCCACAACTATCAGTGGCTCCTACAACACAATATACTACACTCTCCATCCAGGTGTCATCCACAATTATCAGTGTCTCCTACGACACAACTTACTACACTGTCCATCCAGGTGTCATCCACAACTAACAGTGTCTCCTACAACACAACATACAACACTGTCCATCCAGGTGGCATCCCCAACTATCAGTGTCTCCTACAACAAAACATACTACACTGAACATCCAGGTGTCATCCACAACTAATAGTGTCTCCTACAACACAACATACTACACTGTCCATCCAGGTGGCATCCACAACTATCAGTGTCTCCTACAACACAATATACTACACTGTCCATCCAGGTGACATCCACAACTATCAGTGCCTCCTACAACACAATATACTACACTGTCCATCCAGGTGACATCCACAACTATCATTGTCTCCTACAACACAATATACTACACTGTCCATCCAGGTGGCATCCACAACTATCAGTGTCTCCTACAACACAATATACTACACTGTCCATCCAGGTGTCATCCACAACTATCAGTGCCTCCTATAGCACAACATAGTACACTGTCCATTCAGGTGTCATCCACAACTATCAGTGTCTCTTACAACACAACATACTACACTGTCATCCACAACTATCAGTGCCTCCTACAATACAACATTGGTATTCTTCAGTACACTGTTAGGCTCATTAATATTGTTCAGTTCACTGTTAGGTTCATTAATATTGTTCAGTTTACTGTTAGGTTCGTTGATGTAAAGTAAAAGGACACAAGTGCAACTAATGTGACATTTATTGTGGCAACGTTTCGCTCTCCAGGAGCTTTATCAAGCCATTACAAACAATACATGGACACAGAGGGTATATAAAGGCTCAGAGTGAGGTGCAATACTAGTGAGGTACCATTTCGATGTTCATTAGTGGTAGTAGTAGTAGTAGTAGTAGTAGTAGTAGTAGTAGTAGTAGTAGTAGTAGTAGTAGTAGTAGTAGCAGTAGTAGTAGTAGTAGTAGTAGTAGTAGTTGTGACAAAAGTAATACAATATGGTAGAGCAATTAATTCGTACTTGAGTAAAAGGATTTAAAAGCTATTAATTGGTAACATAAAAATATAGGTTGGACAAATGTAGACGGGCTGGAGTTTTGAGACTCTATGACCGCGGGTTCAATCCCGGCCGGGGGTATGGTTTGGAAAGAGGCAGCTTGTTTCAGTGTTCACTCTCTGTAATGTGCTTTGTGTAGTATAACAGAAGAGACTATGTGATTGCAGGGTTTACTGTTTTCAGGAGAATTCTTGCTAAGACTTCGGAGATGGTGAAGCTGCCGTTGTTTTGTTTAATTGTATTCGAAACAGCGATCAGTGCTGATTCGAGGCACTTGCGTCTGTGGAAATTAGTTTCTTTGATCACTAATTGGCGTCTCTGAATTTCATGAGATGATTTGTGGAATTTAGGTGTTGTACACAGGCGTTGTTCAAGTTATCGTTCCTACATGCGTAAATGTGTTCATTGAGGCGGGTGTCGAGGTTTCTTGCTGTTTCACCTACGTAAATCTTGTCGCAGCCTCCACAGGGTATAGTGTAAACTCCTGCATTGACTGGTTCGTGGTGCTTGGATTTTGTCCTGGTTAGATCCTTTATTGAAGTGCTAGAAGCGATGGCGACTCTGGTGTTAGCCTGTGTCCATGTATTGTTTGTAATGGCTTGATAAAGCTCCTGGAGAGCGAAACGTTGCCACAATAAATGTCACATTAGTTGCACTTGTGTCCTTTTACTTTACATATTGTCGGTAATTCTACCAACTTTATTACAGGTTCACTGATATTGTTCAGTTCACTGTTAGGTTCATTGATATTGTTAAGTTCACTGTTAGGTTCATTGATATTGTTAAGTTCACTGTTAGGTTCATTGATATTGTTCAGTTCACTGTTAGGTTCATTGATATTGTTCAGTTCAGTTCACTGTTAGGTTCATTGACATCTTTCATTTCACTGTTAGGTTCATTGATATTGTTCAGTTCACTGTTATGTTCATTGATATTGTTCAATTTACTGTTAGGTTCACTGATATTGTTCAGTTCACTCTTAAGTTCATTGTTATTGTTCAGTTCACTGTCAGGTTCATTGATATTGTTCAGTTCACTCTTAAGTTCATTGTTATTGTTCAGTTCATTCTTAGGTTCATTGATATTGTTCAGTTCACTCTTATATTTATTGATATTGTTCAGTTCACTGTTAGGTTCATTGATATTGCTCAGTTCACTGTTAGGTTCATTGATATTGTTCAGTTTACTGTTAGGTTCATTGATATTGTTCAGTTTACTGTTAGGTTCATTGATATTGTTCAGTTCACTGTTAGGTTCATTGATATTGTTCAGTTCACTGTTAGGTTCATTGATATTGTTCTGTTCACTGTTAGGTTCATTGATATTGTTCAGTTCACTGTTAGGTTCATTGGTATTGTTCAGTTCACTGTTAGGTTCATTGATATTGTTCAGTTCACTGTTAGGTTCATTGATATTGTTCAGTTCACTGTTAGGTTCATTGATATTGTTCAGTTCACTGTTAGGTTCATTGATATTGTTCAGTTCACTGTTATGTTCATTGATATTGTTCAGTTCACTGTTAGGTCATGTGGATAATTTTGATAATTTTCCAATGACTTGTATCTAATAATTGATAGGTATAATAATGTTTGTATAATAATGTAGGTGTGTAATGCTAAAGTGAATTTTAAAAGGCGATAAGTCACAGAATAATCAACAAATCCCCTATAATTACCTTATAAGTTAATTAAGTAAAGTGGATTTATTGTCATAGTGAAGTAATTAATTGTCTGATAAGGAAAAATTTATTACGCACCTAGAAAAATCACTAAATTTAAATAAAAATTATGTGCACAAAATAGGAGAACCAGAAGGAAACAAAGATGGCTTTATGGGAAGCAGATAAGATGGCGACTTTGTTAATATTTTTCAAATTTAATAGTGGCCAATAGAAATATTATCGGCGAATTTTTTCAATACAAGTGAAGAGGAAATAGATTTGGAATTGTCTAGATATATAATAAAATGGGAGAAAAAGGATGTTATGGACGCGGTAGCTGGATGGAATGATAGTCTACCATGTATATCATCCAGTTATTAATGTTCGTCTCACAGTGTGAATGACACATAGTCTACCACATGTATCATCCAGTTATTAATGTTCGTCTCACAGTGTGAATGACACATGGTCTACCACATGTATCATCCAGTTATTAATGTTCGTCTCCCAGTGTGAATGACACATAGTCTACCACATGTATCATCCAGTTATTAATGTTCGTCTCCCAGTGTGAATGACACATAGTCTACCACATGTATCATCCAGTTATTAATGTTCGTCTCCCAGTGTGAATGACACATAGTCTACCACATGTATCATCCAGTTATTAATGTTCGTCTCCCAGTGTGAATGACACAGTCTACCACATGTATCATCCAGTTGTTAATGTAAGTCTCGCAGTGAGAATTATAAACAACACAAGAGGTAAGGTTGGAAATAAATGGTATAAAATACCGACACAATGGCAATATAAACACAAATGCAGTATAATGTGATCCTTTATTGACTACGTTTCGCCCACACAGTGGGCTTTTTCAAGTCACAGACAGAACTACCTGGGGTGGAAGGAACGCGAGTATTTATAGTCCGGCTGAGGTCTGCTGCATCTGATGATGTACCGAGTTGGGTTGTAGAGTCTAAAAACTTGGGTAGCTTGGAAAGGAGACTGGACAAGTTTGTGAGCAGACCTTCTACAGTGTTCTTATGTGGGATAGCGATGAAGAAGTTTCTTGGCAAGTGGTTCAGCTATGTTATAGAAGCCACTATTCTGGTTGAAGTTGTCGGATATAGAAATAAGTGATGATTCCAGGATTCTTCGGTATTGAGTGTTGTCTTCTGTGGCGATAAGTCTTGAGTTTCTGTAGTTTATCAAGTGGTTGTGTGAATTACGGTGTTGTACGCAGGCATTCCTTGTGTCGTCAGACCTGCTTGCGTATTGGTGTTCTGAAATACGTGTTTGGAGGTCCCTTGATGTTTCGCCCACGTATAACTTGTTGCAGTCATTACAAGGGATTATGTATACCCATCCTCTGCAGGGGTATACATAATCCCTTGTAATGACTGCAACAAGTTATACGTGGGCGAAACATCAAGGGACCTCCAAACACGTATTTCAGAACACCAATACGCAAGCAGGTCTGACGACACAAGGAATGCCTGCGTACAACACCGTAATTCACACAACCACTTGATAAACTACAGAAACTCAAGACTTATCGCCACAGAAGACAACACTCAATACCGAAGAATCCTGGAATCATCACTTATTTCTATATCCGACAACTTCAACCAAAATAGTGGCTTCTATAACATAGCTGAACCACTTGCCAAGAAACTTCTTCATCGCTATCCCACATAAGAACACTGTAGAAGGTCTGCTCACAAACTTGTCCAGTCTCCTTTCCAAGCTACCCAAGTTTTTAGACTCTACAACCCAACTCGGTACATCATCAGATGCAGCAGACCTCAGCCGGACTATAAATACTCGCGTTCCTTCCACCCCAGGTAGTTCTGTCTGTGACTTGAAAAAGCCCACTGTGTGGGCGAAACGTAGTCAATAAAGGATCACATTATACTGCATTTGTGTTTATATTGCCAAGAGGTAAGGTTGCTGGATGTTGACCAGTTTTCTGGTTGTTATTCTTGTTGGAGACGTTAAGGTAATAACTTGGTAAGTAATAATATATGCTCTTCACTCACTTGAAATAATGTGTTTAATAATTGATGAATAATAGATAAAACGAAATACTTAAAGCCTTCATGTCTACATAACTTCTTGATAATTATACAGTCCACTAAATTAGCCAATTTTGCTGACGTAAATTTTCATAATATACAAGAAACATATGTTCCTGATCCAAGGTCCTGGAGTTACTTGGGGAGCTGAGACACTGAGCTTTCTCGTGAAAAAATACTCCACAATTTCTAACAGGTTTATTGTTATCATTGAATTTACTGTTAAGTTCATTGTCACCAATGAATTCACTGTTATACTCTTCCATCACCTGGAAACTCCACTGTTTCCCTATCAACAAGACTATTTATCTTCCACTTTCTTATTACTCTTTATCGTCATCTGGTCCCTTTCTGGAAATGCTGTACTACTCATAAACCAATTTCTTATTTTACTTTCTCTAACTTTATAATATTTCTGTGCAGCTGCTTTGTAGATGTTGATTGTGGATGGACAGTGTAGCAGTATGTTGTGTTGTAGGAGACACTGATAGTTGTGGATGCCACCTGGATGGACAGTGTAGTATGTTGTGTTGTAGGAGACACTGATAGTTGTGGATGACACCTGGATGGACAGTGTAGTATGTTGTGTTGTAGGAGGTACTAATAGTTGTGGATGCCACCTGGATGGACAGTGTAGAATGTTATGTTGTAGGAGACACTGATAGTTGTGGATGCCACCTGGATGGACAGTGTAGAATGTTATGTTGTAGGAGACACTGATAGTTGTGGATGCCACCTGGATGGACAGTGTAGAATGTTATGTTGTAGGAGACACTGATAGTTGTGGATGCCACCTGGATGGACAGTGTAGTATGTTGTGTTGTAGGAGACACTGATAGTTGTGGATGCCACCTGGACGGACAGTGTAGAATGTTATGTTGTAGGAGACACTAATAGTTGTGGATGCCACCTGGATGGACAGTGTAGTATGTTGTGTTGTAGGAGGTACTAATAGTTGTGGATGCCACCTGGATGGACAGTGTAGTATGTTGTGTTGTAGGAGGTACTAATAGTTGTGGATGCCACCTGGATGGACAGTGTAGTATGTTGTGTTGTAGGAGGTACTAATAGTTGTGGATGCCACCTGGATGGACAGTGTAGAATGTTATGTTGTAGGAGACACTGATAGTTGTGGATGCCACCTGGATGGACAGTGTAGAATGTTATGTTGTAGGAGACACTGATAGTTGTGGATGCCACCTGGATGGACAGTGTAGAATGTTATGTTGTAGGAGACACTGATAGTTGTGGATGCCACCTGGATGGACAGTGTAGTATGTTGTGTTGTAGGAGACACTGATAGTTGTGGATGCCACCTGGATGGACAGTGTAGAATGTTATGTTGTAGGAGACACTGATAGTTGTGGATGCCACCTGGATGGACAGTGTAGTATGTTGTGTTGTAGGAGGTACTAATAGTTGTGGATGCCACCTGGATGGACAGTGTAGTATGTTGTGTTGTAGGAGGTACTAATAGTTGTGGATGCCACCTGGATGGACAGTGTAGAATGTTATGTTGTAGGAGGTACTAATAGTTGTGGATGCCACCTGGATGGACAGTGTAGTATGTTGTGTTGTAGGAGGTACTAATAGTTGTGGATGCCACCTGGATGGACAGTGTAGTATGTTGTGTTGTAGGAGGCACTGATAGTTGTGGATGCCACCTGGATGGACAGTGTAGTATGTTGTGTTGTAGGAGGTACTAATAGTTGTGGATGCCACCTGGATGGACAGTGTAGTATGTTGTGTTGTAGGAGGTACTAATAGTTGTGGATGCCACCTGGATGGACAGTGTAGTATGTTGTGTTGTAGGAGACACTGATAGTTGTGGATGCCACCTGGATGGACAGTGTAGTACATTGTGTTGTAGGAGGTACTTATAGTTGTGGATGACTCCTGGATAATATCAATGAACAATATCAATGAACCTAACAGTGAACTGAACAATATCAATGAACCTAACAGTGAACTGAACAATATCAGTGAACCTAACAGTAAACTGAACAATATCAATGAACCTAACAGTAAACTGAACAATATTAATGAACCTAACATTGAACTGAACAATACCAATGAACTTAACAGTGAACTGAACAATATCAATGAACCTAACAGTGAGCTGAACAACATCAATGAACCTGACAGTGAACTGAACAATCAATGAACCTGACAGTGAACTGAACATTATCAATAAACCTGACAGTGAACTGAACAACATCAATGAACCTAACAGTAAACTGAACAATATTAATGAACCTAACAATGAGCTGAACAATACCAATGAACCTAACAGTGAACTGAAGAATACCAATGAACTTGACAGTGAGCTGAACAATATCAATGAACCTGGGAGTGAACTGAACAATATCAATGGTCCAAACTGTAAATTCAACATCGTATGAACTGTCATAATTTGTGGTTGAAGATTCTAATGTGACTTTACCTATAATTCACCATCGAACAACAGGAAATTAACTATAGAAAAGATGAACCTTAGGGACACTACAAGCGTTGTAGAGGATTTTCCAAAACTGTACAAGCAAATGCAGAACAAGTGATAATAGACATGCCCTCTCAGCGGTCAAGTGAGGCCATGGTCACTCTCAGAGGTCAAGTGAGGCCAGGGTCACTCTCAAAGGTCAAGTGAGGCCATGGTCACTCTCAAAGGTCAAGTGATGCCATGGTCACTCTCAGAAGTCAAGTGAGGCAAGGGTCACTCTCAGAGGTCACGTGAGGCCAGGGTCACTCTCAAAGGCCAAGTGAGGCCAGGGTCACTCTCAAAGGTCATGTGAGGCCCGGGTCACTCTCAGAGGTCAAGTGAGGCCAGGATCATTCTGAGAGATCAAGTGAGACCAGCGTCATTCTGAGAGATCAATTGAGCCCAGCATCATTCTCAGAGGTCAAGTGAGCCCAGCGTCATTCTCAGAGATCAGATGAGACCAGGGTCATTCTCGAAGGTCAAATGAGACCAGTGTCAATCTCACAGGTAAAGTGAGGCCAGGGTCATTCTCAGAGGTCAAGTGAGACCAGAATCATTCTCGGAGGACAAGAGAGAACAGGGTCACTCTCAGAGGTCAGATGAAACCAGGGTCCTTCTCAGAGATCAAGTGAGGCCAGGTCCACTCTCAGAGGTCAAATGACACAATGGCCATTCTCAGAGATCAAGTGAGGCCAAGGTCACAGATAGAGGTCAAGTGAGGCCTTGGTCATTCTCAGAGGTAAAATCAGACTAAGGTCACTCTCAGAGGACAAGAGAGGACAGGGTCATTCTCAGAGATAAAGAG